>NC_083284.1:27099230-27355909 GCF_963506605.1 Zootoca vivipara
TGAAGGAACAAGCAAGAGGGCCAATCTTAGCACCTGAGAATATAGGTATAGAGAATGTGCTGACGTTTAGCCCTCAACACACCAAGGGTTATAGGAGCAACAACAGTGACATGTAGGGCCAGGGACTGTGCTTTCATTCTGTCCCCTCATGAGATAGCAACCACAGTGGGGAGGGCAAGATAAGGAGGGCTAGAGAACCTGGTTATGGGTCAAGGTACACCTTATTTTTTTTCTCTCAATCACCCTGCGGGGTGATGAGTGTCAGAGTTCCACTTCACTGGCTATAGCAAAGTTGGTGGGATCAGTTTTCAGTGAAGGGATATTTTGGGTAGGAAATTATGAGTACAATCAGTAAAGTAGCAGCAGCTTTTCAGGTCTTCTGGTTGGCTCCTGGTTTAGTCATTGTCTGGTTACAAAACATAGAGAGGAAGCCTTTATTCCTACAAATACATATTTAAACATACATTCAGACCAATCTAATTTTGTTTCCCAAATTCCAATGTAAATTGTGGCTGCTTTCCAACCATATACAATTGATCCAACTTTACAACAGATCTATAAAAATGTAATCATAAAGATGATTTATAGTACTGCTTTCTTCTCTGCACAAGGAAAGAAGCAGATTTACTTATTATTTATTGAAGTGACGAGAATTAGCCTAGACAACAGTCTATTAACGGAGAGGCAGAGGTTTGCTTTTTTTTCTTAAACTACATTATTGTAACATGAATTTGGCTCTTGTCAACGGTGCTGTATTAAAAATGGGCACCCTTGGAAATGAAATGCATTTTCATTTTAAGTGGGATATTTATCCATTTGTTTTATCTCTGCTTTATCACTAAGTGTGTTATACTCTATCATGACATGCCTTTTATAGTTTTTATCTTTGTTTTGAGGTTGATGAGAGCCTAAAGAGAGGTGGGCTGGGTCAAACCAATGGTCCACCTCCTCCGGGCTTCCTCAACCTGGTGCCCTTCAGAAGTTGTTGGACTTACGACTTGCAGAATCTATCCAGAGGGCGCCAGATTGGGAAAGATGGATCTTGTTGAGAATTCTGTTTCTCATGAGACAATTTCAAGTGTTTCTTCCGCACACAGGGATGATGTGTGGAGGGTGAAGCAGGATCACATCACCTGGATTCTCTTCCAATTGCCAGCTCCCCCCCCCACACACACACATCAAGCAAAAGAGGATTGTGTGTAATTGCTCCATGTGAGCTGTCAGAGACCAGACTGAGGATTACAGCTCTGAAGAGGAATGGTGGGAACCTCCCCCTCTTCCTGCTCCTGACCAGGATCCTGAAGCTGCCTAGGAACAGTGGAGCAGTATAGATTTAGAGAATTGGTTTGGAGAGGGACATAGTTCAGAAAACAACAGCGGGGCAGAGCTGAGTGGGGAACAGCTAGGAGAAGCAGAACAGGGAGAGAGAGAGAGATAACTGACTCCCCTTTGCTAGAAAGTGTCCAGCCTCTCTCTCCAAGGGCAAGGAGAGCTGATAAGGTTGCTACGCAGAAAGCTCAGTGGTTGCGAGATCAAGTTGCAAGAAGGGGGAAGTGATGGAGATGAATGGGGGGGGGGAGTAGGAGGGAATCTTTCCCTCCCAGGTTTTTTGCCCCCACTCTAGTCACCAATATTCAGCAGCATACTGATCCTGGAGGTTGCATATATCCATCATGACTTATAGGGCTGGCAAAGATTCCTATCTGAAATGCTGGGTAGTTTGTCAGTAATATTAAGTCTGAATTGTTTCTTGTAGCAACCTTGAAAATTGTATATGGACTCTCCAGTGGCTCAGATAAATGCTTGCAAGTTGGACCCGTTGGGAGGTAGTTCCCATTTCTTCCCAAGGAAGTCTGTGATGTTGATCTAATCTGAGCCTTACAAAGCATCTCATTTAATGGAGAAGCAGTGGTCAGGTCATCCACCAAACATTACAGACATCCTAAGATTGTTCTGATCTAGGTAAAAATATGACTGTACATGAAATGAAAAGAGGAGTTAAAACAAGTTTTTAACGTAGTTTTGAGGACTTAGATATCTGAACTGGTTTGCTGTTCTTTTAATCAGAAGATTAAAAAACCAAAAAGAAATCTTATTTCCCTTTTACTTCAAATAAACAACATTCATATTTGGTTCAATTAAAAGAGGGATAGATCTTCAGCCTGGTTCTTCGTCTTATGTTCAGTTTGTTCCTGCTTTTATTAAAAGAGAAGGAAATGTCGCTTTTGTTCTGAGAACCTCCTTTTCTTTGTAGTAGGATCAAAGGAGTTTTGTATCTTCAGTTTCCCCCAAGTTTGCAGTCTCTAATGGTTATAACTTCTAGACTTCTGGTATCTACTTATTATGCATACAATTTCCTATAGTTCATAATTCTTTTGTAAGATAACAATGACTCTTAAATAACAAAATGTAACTAAACAAATGAATGATGTTAAACATTACAATGGAGCACAACAGATGAAGGGCCCGTGAAATTTCTGAATAGTCTTTAAGAGTATGATCCTAAGGAACTCATTTTGCTTGTGTTTAAAAGGTGTATGAAAAGACGGGTATCTTCCTTGGCAATACTTGCAATAGAAAATGTGCCATCTTCCTATACCTCCTTATTCATTAATTTAAATTAGTTTTTACTTGTCTTTTGAGTAACAAGCCCACTTCCAATAAAACTGGACTTTTTGTGGCAAGGAAGGTGGTGGGAAAATGCACCAGAAAGTGTGGCAAAGTAATCAGAATTAATGCTCAATAAAGAGTGGGCATTGTATAACTTATGTGCAAGCTGACTTCAAACAAAGGAGAAAAAAATGCTCAATAAAGAGATGTCCTCCATTTTAATAAGCCAACTTGTTCCACTCCAGATAAGATTTCTCTTCTTACACAATGCTGCTGAAGTATAAAAAGGTAAAGGTAAAGGACCCCTGCCAGATAAGTTCAGTCACGAACAACTCTGGGGTTGCGGCACTCATCTCGCTCTATAGGCCGAGGGAGTCAATGTTTGTCCGCATACAGTTTTTCCGGGTCATGTGGCCAGCATGACTAAGCCGCTTCTGGCAATGGGAGCTCACCCCGCCGCAGGGATTCGAACCACCGACCTTCCGCCACAATTGTTAAAACTATATGAAAACTATTTACATGAATAATTCACTGCTGAAAATAATGATATATTAACAAAATCTGATGGGACATATGCAAGCAACATCTCTCAAAAACAAAACTGGACCCACATCCCCCCCTCCATAATGCTACAACAGGGATGAAGGGCTTTCACTGCCAATCTTCGTGCCTGCCTTATTGCAGATTGCAGCCCAGGTTTGGAATGTGATCAGTGGCGTGTGATGAATTTTTAGGGCCAGAGGCATCAGCTTGCAAGAGGGATTGTGAGGGGGCAGGGGACTGACATCACAATGTTCTGATGTCACGCACATGAGCATCACACCTCCCTCTCTAAGCCGGGTAGAACTTTCCTGGGCTTTGAGAAGGATGTGCCAGGGGAACATTTCAGGGACTAACCTAGCCCACCCCCCAACCCCACCCAGTCCACTGACTGAATGCCACTGGATGTGATCTTGCCATCAAAAAATAAGGGCTTATCACACATCCATTTGGCCCACTGCTTTCTGCTGGGGAAACCCGATCTTCAGCACTGAATCCATACAAACGGCAGTCGGATTTTCTGCAAATTGCCATCAGTTCTGACTTATCGTTAAAGAGTGGGTTTTCTGGGGGAAAGCTGCCTAGCAAAGGCAAAGGTGCTCAGACACATGCCTAGAAAGTGTGGGAGAAGTAGAAAACTACTCGGACGTGTGCTGTCTAGGGGTGCGACAAGTGGAAGTGAGGACGAGCCTGAAGTTGGGAAGATTAAAAGTGAAGCCCGAATTAAATTCAGGACGAAGTTGAGAAGTGACAGGTTAAATGAAATCGGGAACAGGAATGGGAAGGACATGCAAAGGAAAAGTTCATGGAGAGAGGTCTCCAGGGTTTGTTAATGACATGAAACAGATAAAAAAAACCTGGAACAGCAAGTGTGACTCCATGAAGCAACCTGTAAAATGTGGCTTTAAAAAAAAAGTGGTTGCACTCCGATGTGTATAATAATAACAGTAGTAATATAATCAGGGATTGTGTAAAAGAAAGTTAAAGGCAGTACAGAAATTTGGTCTTCTAGGGGACTATAGAATGATAGGCTGACCAACATTAGCATCAGCTTCTAATAACTAATAACTAATTTTCTTTGTTAACAAGAGTTACCTAGATGACTACAGCTCTGGATATAAGATAACAAAGCATTGATCTTCCTTAACTATTTTTTTCACACTCTTTTTTTATGACTTTTCAGTGGGCAGGCAGCCTCATAAAATGTTGGAACAACTGTTCCAGAAAACAACCATGTCAAGAAAATAACAGTGGACTCAGCTTTGGTTCCAGGCATGAAATTTTTAAATAGGCTGTGTGAAATAGCAGCAGAGTGACTTGGGTCCACAAAAGACCTCTGAATTGTATTTGTTTAAGGACTGCAGAACTGTTTGTGAGGAGCCGAAATTCCTGAAAGCTGCTTACAGAGTGGGAAAATTCTAATGGAGAGCCACATTTGGCATTGTAGGCATAAATTAGAAACAGGATGCTTGCCATTTTGTTTTCCTCAGCATTTTTTTTAAGAGGAAGAAATGCTAAGAATGGCTTCTTGGGAGTTCCAAATCCATTTACTGTGTGTTCATATTTTGCAAACATAATATGCCTTTGGAAAACAACACAACAATAACAGCAGAGTTGGGATTAAATCTGATAACAAACATAGTATTTTAATAAAAGTTTGTCAAACTGCTTTTGGAAAATATTTATACCAGCATGGTTGAAAAAAACAACAACACTGATAAGGAAGGGACAGTAATATTGCTTTGCCACACTTTAGCCTGGATTGGACCTACTGTAATCATGTGATAGCAGTGAGACTGGCTTGAAATCCAATGGATCCCAGATTGGCTCACCACCAAGCTTGTCTCCATAATGCCCCATTTTGGAGACTTCTGCTAGATGCTATTGCTGGTTCCCCTGCCTGCCTGCATGTTCAGTGGGCAGAACAGGGAGTGCCTCATGGATGGAGCGACAATTGTGTCACTCCAGTGGCTGCCAGGAGGCTGGGAGAGTTGGGAGAGCTGAGTGGAGAGGCACTTCCACTCAGTCTAATCAATCAATCAATCAATCAATCAATTAAACAAAACCTTTATTGGCATCAGGGCCGGCCCTACGGCCAGGCTGGGTGGTGCAGGGCGCCAGGGCGCCACGCCGCCAAGGGGGCGCCACACAGCTCCGCCAGCCCGCCGTGCTGGAAAACGGGACAGGGCGGGGGGCGCCAGAGGGATCTGTCGCACCACGGTGCCAGGGCGCCAAATATACTTAAGACGGCCCTGATTGGCATCATTTTCAAACATTTAAAATACATAGTCCAGTATGGTCACATTGCCAACTCACTCAGTCTAACCCAGCAGAAGCATGCTTGGATTGCTCTGCAACTTCAGTAGTAGCCTGCTCTGGGAATAGGGGGGGGGAATGGGTGAGTTGAGGAAGGGAGGGTATTGTGTCTGTTATTGGCAGCCATACAGTTCACTACACCGTAAATAGGCAAACAACCACTAAGCAAATTTATGAAGTTATCAGTATATATTAATGGCCCAGTAGACCAGTCAAAACCTCTTTATTCCAACCACAGTACACTTCAGTTCCTATGCATCCAAATTGCTGTGAACACATTAGGTCAGGGGTCGGCAACCTGCAGCCCATGGGCCACAAGTGGCCCACGGGGGTCGTTTAAACGGCCCACGAGCCACCCCCAAACCAAGCCGCCCACTTGGCGAGTCCCTGCACACTGCATCTGCGCAGATGCGATCGGGCCCATGGAGCGATCTCCGTGGGAGTGAACCGGTCCAAGCAAGGTAAACCTTGCCTATCTCTGCATTAGGTAGTTGGCAGTGTGTGAATGGCAGAAAAGTTGTTTTAACCTGGTTCAAAGGACACTTATATTATCACAGAAGGGCCAGTAAAAGTTTTCATTTGTAATAAGAATGTATACTGCACGGCAGGGAGAGCTTTAATTGTGCCGCTGCCCTCTGAAAAAGTGCATACAACTGAGACATAGATGTGCAAGCCTCAACCATTTTATTGATTTAGAGTGTCCTCACCTTCCTGCAATTTGCTGATTTTCTTTCTCCCTTCCTTTTTTGCCTTTCATGAAAATAAGAATTGGAATCCAGCATGAAGTCCTTGAACAAGGGAAAATACGTGGTTGGCCTTTAGGAAAACATTCTTTTCTACCTCTTATAATAACCTACTGGGAGGAACATAGGCTTTTAGGGAAATGTCACTGTGTTGTTGTAGTTGTTCCACTACTGAGCTGAATTATTTGCAGCGCTGTGTGGGTGCTCGTGTTCACCTTGCACCGGGGTCACTGGCCACTTATCACTGTGTGAGTCACTTTGAGTAATGGCAGAAGCAGTTTGTTTGGCTAAATGAAAATTTGCAAGGGCCCTCCTTAGAAAACACAGCAAGAGAATGCACCTCCTATTTTTTATTTGCTTGATAGGTCTAGTGCTTTTTTGGGGGGATGCATACCCATAAACATTTTGTGAATCTAAGTTTCACCTCATTGAGGGACAGTATTTCAATATGAGTAGGAAAATGAGAGTATTCCTAAACATTAAAAAAAAAGCACTGGATAGGTCTATATGAAACACTTTACCATTATTGAAGAAAGTTGAGGAAAGAAGTAATACACACACATTTTCTGTCATGAAAACCAAAGGAGCACACCTAGTAAGTCATTCCATTATGTTTTGGTTCTTCAAAGGAGGCCCCACAGCTTAGCAAATAAACCTAAAACAGTGAATGCATCGTAAATCATTATATAAGTAAAGGTAAAGGGACCCCTGACCATTAGGTCCAGTCGTGACCGACTCTTGGGTTGCGCGCTCATCTCGCATTATTGGCCGAGGGAGCCGGCGTACAGCTTCCAGGTCATGTGGCCAGCATGACAAAGCCGCTTCTGGCAAACCAGAGCAGCACATGGAAACGCCGTTTACCTTCCCGCTGTAGCGGTTCCTATTTATCTACTTGCACTTTGACGTGCTTTCGAACTGCTAGGTTGGCAGGAGCTGGGACTGAGCAACGGGAGCTCACCCTGTCACAGGGATTCGAACCGCCGGCCTTCTGATTGGCAAGCTCTAGGTTCTGTGGTTTAACCCACAGCGCCACCCGCACCCCCTAATTCATTATATATCACTAGGCAAATGTTGGGTTATTTTCTGTCAGAGACGCTGATGCGGCTACTCTAGAGTAACGACTCCTCGCAGCATATTCCTTTTAGACTTTTATTAAGTGCTGATTATTTACAGTGCTCAGAGCGATCTATATACATGCTTTCGGTCAGGTATCAGTACCTCCGAATGGAGGTTGGGGCGTTTTCTTCCAGCAAAGAAGCTTGGGGAGACCCAGCCTCTTCCCCCTACGTTTTTTGCGCAATTCCGGAGTCGGGGGGATTGGCCTTCCCCCCGGGCTCCCCCCTTCCTGTCCCACCTGGGTCAGTGGCTCCGCAACCTTGCCTGAGCCTCGGACACCACTTCCTGATTCTCCGCTGGAGGCAGAGCTCTCCCTGCTCTCCCCAGCGCTTGGGGATGGGCTGGACCTTAAGATGGGAGGGACCTCTCGGTATCCCCTGTCCCTCACATTTTCTATCTTCTGGCAGACTGATAAACTATCAGTCTGAGAAAGAATCATATTGATTTAATATTAATTTTGTAACTTTGCATAAAATGGTTTTCAAGGTGGGTTTCAAAACATATTAAGCAAAGCACCGTTACAAACAAAGCGAGAACTATAGAAGTCAGAAAGTCAGAGCACTTCTTAAAAAGGGCAGAGAAGGCATCAATAAACCACAGGAAATGGGGAAAACATGCAACCACTTAAAAACAAATGAAAGAACAAATGAAACAACATCTAGCTATTCAAAAGCCTAAGCAAACTAAGATGCTTTCCACCTGATGATATCAAAAACTCATGAGAGTTGGTACCAAGTGTAGTGACTAGAGGACAAGGCCTTTTATTGAATATAAAATGCATTAATTAGGGGTGGGGTGGGGGAACCACACACAACATGTTAGGACAGGATAGGCAAAATGTATACTTAAATGCTGGTGAATGTTTATGATGAGTTTTTTTTATATAAAACTTGCAGACTAATTTGGAAATACAGAGAACTGAACTTAAGAAAAGCAAAATAAGAAACTGTCAGGGGATCACCAGGGGTCAGCGGAGAGTCCCGGAAGTGGGGACAAGGGCTCTCCGATGCAGTCAGAGCCCTGGATGGCAGTGATGCGGAGTCGCCTGCAGGAGATGGTGCTGACCCTCAGGAAGCAGTGCAGAGCCTTGAGGATGCTGAGGAGGGAAGGTCCTCAGAGGGAAGCGTTTGAGGGTCAGATCAGAGAGCCCAGGAAGGGGAGGTGCCAGAGGAGACAGCACCAGCCCCCCCAGCTGGGCAGCTCCAGTGGGGAGGGTTCTCCAGCAGCCCCATCACCCCAACAACAGAGGGGTGAAAAGAGGTGCACAAAGAGGAGGAGATTCCGAATGCCCAGTGTATTCTGTTGGAGGAAGTCACAAAGGGCGGTGCTTCCGGGATAGAACAGTCATGACTTTTGTTGCTCTGTCTTATGTATATACAGTAAATAAAACTTTGTAAAAACCAGCCACAGAGTTTGGAGCAGATTACTCATGAGGAAGCCCCAGCACCATTACAGAAACTGATGGAAACTGACAGATCTGCCCATTCCAAGGTATTATACAACTCTGGCAAGCAAATGTCTGATATTCATTCCACTAGCTTCATTAGTACATGTCACAATGAAACAAAACCAAAACCCTTGCCCCGAGATCAGACCAATTTTTTTAAAACCAGTGCTTCCAATATTGACAGATTCGTTTTACAAATAAAGGCGCGTTACGAAAATGTAGACTTTGAACTGAAGTTCAAACAGAATATTGGGATTCCTTAAGGTCTGTACCTCTCTTTAAGAGAAGGAAACCTTTGCACCCAGTGCCACCCATGTAAATATATTAACTGTAAATGACATATAATTTAGCTTCAAAAGTCATAACATATTTTCCTACCACTAGAGGGTCCTGATTCATGACTTCCTGCAATGTATATTAACAATATTGCCCTGGAGGTTCTGAATTTCTTACGCTTAGCTGATTAAAAAAAAATGACCTTCATTTCTCTAGCTGTGTTCTCTGCCTGAGGTACTAAGCATAAATGTACACTCTAATGTTTGCATTATTAACATCTGTCTCGCAGCTATGATGCTTTGGAAAAATTAATTTGGATTAAATGTTTTCTTTACCCATCGCAGCTAGTAGATACAGAAAATAAGCCTCCCTTTTCAGTGAAAACCTATTGAACAATTTCTTATTTTTGACATGATTTTGATTTCGGTTGGATTGGTTACTCACTTTCTTTATGTGAATTGAATAGAGCCCCCTCCAAATATCTGTTATTGGGGATACAGTTGAGCCTTAGTAATGATGTGGGGGAGGTACAAATGGAAGGGGAATTGGCAGAAATTGCTTCCATTTTGAGTGAATTGAAGCTATGTTCACACTCTCATTTACTGCACACTCCTTGTGTTTCCAGTACTGGGTTTTTAATCCATGTCTGCATGGCCTTATGCAAAATGCATATGTATCCTGTTCTTTGATGTAATATACTACTGTTTGATTTGTTGTTTCTCAAACCAACTTCACATCTATTGGAGTCCTTAAGCCATTGATTCTGCCTTGCAGGTAACAATGATGAAGTAAGGAGAAATCACAGCAGCAGCTTTTGATAAAGGTTGTGATGCGGTAGCTTCACTGAGGTAAGGTGAATCCAAAACCTGTAGTCAGCATGGGCATATGTACAAATGTTAAGAGGAACCAAGAAACTCTAATTATGCTTAACCTACTTCACCAGGGTGTTGTGAGTATAAAATGGAGAGGGGAAAACCAAGTCTGTTCTTGGTAAGAAAAGTGAGATATAAATGTAATAACAGCATTGCTATCTCACACTCAGAGGCTGCTTGCAAGGCATTCAGGACCATGGCCAGAGGCAGAAGTGCTTCTGAATATTCAGCAGGAGGGGAGAGTGCTATTTTGCTTGCGTCCAGCTTGCAGGTTTCCCACAGGTATCTGATTAGCCACTGTATCAACAGGATGCTGAACTAGATGGGCCATTGGCCTGATCCTCTTCTTATCAATTTCGATTTCAATTTCAACACCTTCCTCTTCTTATGTTCTTAACATAGGGCATTGCCTTGGATTTTGTTGTTGTTGTTGTTTAGTCATTTAGTCGTGTCCGACTCTTCGTGACCCCATGGACCATAGCACGCCAGGCACTCCTGTCTTCCACTGCCTCCCGCAGTTTGGTCAAACTCATGTTTGTAGTTTCGAGAACACTGTCCAACCATCTTGTCCTCTGTAGTCCCCTTCTCCTTGTGCCCTCAATCTTTCCCAGCATCAGGGTCTTTTCTAGGGAGTCTTCTCTTCTCATGAGGTGGCCAAAGTATTGGAGCCTCGGCTTCAGGATTAGGCAGCAACCCTCCTGGGCAAAGCCCTTCCTTTTCTGCTGCTATCGTTTTCTTTTTCTTTTTAATTTAACCAAAGATGTCAAGGATTGAACTTTGAACTTTCTGCATGCTCTCCCACTGCGCTGTGGTCTCTTGGCCTTTAAAAAGAAAAGAAACAGTGCTGTATCACTGAACTATGGCCGTTCCCTTGTTCATCTGAGATGCCGAAATTCATCACTCATATATTTGCTCTTTGCTTGGTTTAACAATCCCAGCATGTTTGAAATCTGCAGTGTTTCTTGTCAGAGAGGCATGAGACATGTCGTATACTTGCTTTTCAGCACCAGTGTGTTGCCCAGGCTGCTGCATGGCAGTAGCTAAGAAGCAGGCATGTGACATTTATTTCAAGACTTCCTTTGATAGCCAAATGCACTGCGATATGCCGTGAAACTCTTTTTCTTTCTCAGTCTCTCCCAGATTTTGGAGAAGTCCATTTTCCTTTGTTCTTGTAAGCTTTGTGATGCAAAACAGTTCACTCTATTCCCATCCAATTCAAATGTTTAAAAAGACTTTGATTGCAATTTCTTCCGTGTACCTTAGAAATCTTTCATTCCTGCTCTGTTTTAAGTGTGAATTGCCTTTTCTGTTTATTGAGTGAGTATGTACCTTTTTAAAACTTACTTATCACCATGTAGAGTTATATTTCATTCAGTGGTTAAAAGCCCTTTTAAGTTAACCACTAAATTCAACCAATAGTTTGGACAACCACATAGACTTAGAGCACTACCTGACTAGTCAGTATTTGGCAAGATAAATTTAAGTGGGAAACTTAGGTTTGTGTAACTGATTTAAAGTATCGTATTCCATCACTATGGTACACCGAATCAACCAAACAGAGCAAAACAAAATCTACGTTATGTGCAAGCAAATAAGGATGAATGCTCATTGTTGTATAACCTCCTTGCACACAAAATGCACTGAATGCTTATTCATAAAAACAAGATATAGTCTAACCTCTGCATAACTGCTAATATTTGAAACTTAAGAGATATAAAATTCCATAGAGTAATTCTTAAACCATGAGAAAAAATATTTGTATGTGGAATTTATTTAGAGTGGGAGATGAGATGTGTCACAGCTCTGATAGTATGATCAATAAGTTAATACACTGCCTGGGAGGCTTTTGCAAATTGAAATACCATTTTGTATTCACTCCTTTATCTCCCAAAGTTACCATAATAAGAAACTCTCCCATTAACCTGCCTTTATATTTTCCCTTCCTTTTTCTACTTTTTGATCAAACATATGATAATTTGTATAAGATAAAACAGAAAAGATACCGGAACGCTACCTAATCTGAATGCAAATTAGATTTTTCTAACTTAGAGGGCTTATCTTTTTATTACTATCTCAGGAAGCAGGGCAGTCTGGTCAGAGCCAGGGGCTAAATCAGAAATAACTTGACAACCCACCGATAATACAGCATTTTTGGAATATATTCTATGCTCTAAGCCAAAGTAATGAAGTTTGAATCACAAATTGCACAAGTCAATCAGCTCAGGATTTTGTTTTTACAAGAAGCATTACAAGACTTCAAGAATACTGTCTCATATGAAACAGGAGCTTTCATTTGGAAAGTCTATGGCACATGGTAAGTGCTATAGGCCAAAAGGCAGATTACAAGAAATTAGATCAGGAATAACTAGGAATTTCTTTTAAACATTCTACATGTAATCTTCCATCTCTCCTCTCCCCCTTTTGTTCTTCTTCTTCTTTTTTAATCTCAAGGGGTTGTTCTCTTTAAAAGATTATCTGTGGGTCATTTGCCATGTCATATTTTCTACATGCAAGTTTCCGGGCAACTGAAAAATGTGCTCACTTACTCCGCATTTTAGGGAAATCTTATATGCAATCATGCCATTCCATGCAGATGGGAGGCAGATCTCCTATTCAGGACTATTGACCCCATATTACTGGACACTTGACAGTGTAATTGAAAGAATGGCCTATACCAGGCATGTCAAACCTGCGGCCCTCCAGATGTTTTGGCCTACAACTCCCATGATCCCTAGCTAGCAGGACCAGTGGTTGGGGAAGATGGGAATTGTAGTCCAAAACATCTGGAGGGCCGCAAGTTTGACATGCCTGGCCTATACTGTAGCCTGCATGCCTTTGCATGGTGAATCAGCATACCCAGAACTCCAACGAACTAGCTCAAAAAGCACCATGGGCCTAGGCCTACCCAACATCTAACTTTCACTGTAATAAATCAATTATATATATATATATATAGAGAGAGAGAGCGCAATAAGTTTGTTTTTTTTCCTTGCATGAGCATCAGGCAGATGAAGCACGGCAATGTTATTTATGCCAATTCAAAACTTGAATTGTTGTTTGTTATGTGGAATATGAAGAACAATGAAACAGGAGAAAACTATTTCTTTAATGAATACACATTTGGATGGAAACTGACATCATGATACATTCCGATCTACCACTACCACATTCCTGCATGCACTGATGCTGTTTACTCAGCCTTCCCGTGTCAAGCAGTTCCTACTCATTGAATGTGAGTAGGACCTTCTAGGATTCCCATTCACAAAGAAGGTTCTACTTGCATTTAAGCAAACACAGGCCAGTAGCCCCCTTTTAACCAGTAGCTAAGAAATCAAAAGAGTAAGCACTTCAGTTACTGAAGTGATGCTTTTGAGGTTGTTATACACACAAAAACTCCTGTTTGCCTGCTTCCTCCCAAACACTCCTCCTTGACTGTTGCTCCAGATTATATCTCCCAAGCAAAGTATCTAATTAGCATCCTGGGGTATTGTCAGATGAAGCAACAGTGCAGTGTGTGTCATGTTCATTTCAAGAAACTGTTGAACCAGAAAATAATTGTATCAAATATTTGAACAAAAGGACAACATCAAAAGCGGCGTTTTCTTTCGCGTTTTGATGGTTCTGCTTCCCTTCTTTTAACATTCTGCATGTTTGCATTGTTTGTGCAATGTGATACATATAACATAAGGTGAATGTAGTATACAAGATTTGTGAATTTGAATTCAGCTCTTCCGTCTATTAGGAGAATAAATAAAAGCCAAGCATTTATAAAACCATCCATAATTCTCATTTGACTTGCTGGGGCTGGGGAGCGGGGGTGCCTAGTTTCAATTTATTTTCCATCACTGTAACCTCTATCTTGTCAAAGCATGTGGAGGTATTTTGGGGGCAAGAGAGAATTCTAAGCTTTCCCATTCATTTTCTGTTTCTATTTAATGCTCAAACTGTTGTGCAGTCTTGCATAATGAAGGCTTCTTTGTACATTTCTTGGCCTCTCTTCTTATCAATCCCCCCACTTCTGAAATATAGGCAGCAAGGTCTGCTTCACCATATGTAGACAGAATACAGTCTTATCTTACAACAGCATCCATCTTTTCATTGCTAAACAGCGAGGAAATTTGTAAAGAACACACCACCACTCTCATAATGTAGAATGATGATCGTATATAGCGGCATTATGCAGGGGCATACTCACAAATCAGGCGACATAGTTCCTCAAAAAGGGAAAATTGAATTAGAGCAGCTAATCAATAGGTCAGCAAAAGGCGAGAATTAACACATCAGTTTAGGGGCCAAATGTCTACAGTAGCTGTCAAATGTAATAATGGATTGTAATATCACCCTTGAGACCTTTTTTAATTATAGATTTTAGCAGCACTGTTCAGACCATGATGACAAGTGTTTTGCTATTTCCATAGGGGGAAAGTGTTTTTGCACACATACACCCTGAACTGACTCCATTAGAATCCTTGACTTGCCAAAATTAACTCTTGTCAAACTAAGTCACAAATACATACGGGTGAGATTTTTGTTGGCCTCCAGCTATATGAGGCGTCCTGCAATGGGAGGGGGATAATAAACGAAGAATTGGAATAGAGTTCATCAGAGTACGAATGAACAGATATAAATATCCCTAAACCTAGTGCTATTTTTCTAGGAAAAGAGGTGCCGGAACTCACCATGAATGCCTCCCTTGTTCTTTTTTAATGGCAATGGTGCCCACCAGAGAGGTGCTGGAACTGAGTACCGGTGAGTTCCAGCTGAAAAATGTCCTGCCTAAACCATATCATCATGTCTTTACAACACATAGAATTTCTGTACTTGTGTACCCACACAAAAGATACCAGATGCATGAGAGAGACCTTTTCCTAACTTAATTGTCCTTGGGATTGTAGATGGATCGTTACCATTCCACAATATTTATAATTTTGTGATATGCCCTATTGTCTCATCTTGGATTAGCTTGAAGAAATGGACTTGAAACTGAAACTTTGGGGGGTGGGAATACAGATGAATACATTGTCGGCATTTTAACTCATTGGCATATGTTACCACCCAGCAGCAAACACAGTCTGAATGAATGAAGGAGGGTATGTTGATGGGCTCCTTGATTTGATTGACCATTTGCTACTGTTGTTGCTGTGCTACATTCTTTGTTACAGATTATTCTAAACAGCAGAGGCTGTGATCAGGGCTTGGTCTAGATCCCCTCAACGAGTAATTCATAAATCAGTTCCGTTTCACCTCAACATTTGTAACAACAGAAAAGCAAAATGTTCAACTCCCATTAAGCTGCTCTATGATTAATCACCTGCATGACAAAACCCAAGAAAGTAGAATCTGGGACAGCTACTGTCTTTGCTTCTGCCAAACTGGCATTTCAAGATGTTGATATTTACTGACTTTTCTCTCAGCTGAAAAATCTAGGGGAGCTTTGCCTATATGTGAGAAATTCAAAAAGGTGAGTTACATTTTTCCATGGCCCATTCTAGATGTTGGCATGCCAACAGACACTACCTATTTCCTTTCTAAAAATGTCTTCAATAAAACAGAATACTGCATAATGAGTTGTATACAGTACTGCACCAGTAGGGTTCCACTGGTGCCACAGGACTTCCATTTACTCTGTTCCACGTGCACCCTCCAAAATCTGCCCCAGATGGTCTCACAACCTTCCAGAGCTGATTTTGAGAGCGTGAAGGGGGCTGATGAGGAAGCTTTGTTTCATGCACAAATATTTGTTATACAGGAAGAGCTGAAGCATTGGATATGGTCCAATGTATTGATATATATTTTATATTGTATAAGAGGGATATGGTTTCAGTGCCTAGTGGCCTATTTATTTACTTTATTTCAGCTATTTACATACTGCTTAATCGCCAGAAATTCTTAGAAAAAGTCTTCAGAAAAGGCTTTCTACAGCAGCACTTCAAAGAAATAATAACTACTAAATGGTTTCAGGTGCTGTGTGCTGAATAATGGTACAGCTATTAATATTTACCTGTTTGTTTTTTCAATCTGAGCATTAAAATGCAGCCCTCGTATTTTTAATGGAATGCTTCTGAAACCTATGAGGTAATATTTTGATGTCAATTAAGCTGAAGCAAACAGATTGGTTTTAACACTCAATGACAGTCTTTTATGGACTCTAATTTTTTTTCATAGACCACTTAGCTATAAATAATGCATGCTACTAGCAATTAGGCTGTTTCCTGGTTTTATGTGGGTAGGCTTAATGCCTGTGTGGCTTAAAATCTTTTAAAGCACTAAAATACACCATTTTGAGTGCATATCTTGAATAGACCTACTACACAACTTTTAAAATATAACACATGGCTTTAGAATGAAGAAAGTATGTCATAAATAGTGCAGACCTGAGTTCGGCCAATTTAAATGTATAAATCCATGTTTAGACTTTGCCTGCAACTCTATTCCCCTTTTTTTTAGATCTGGTGGATGAATGTTCTTTATGCAGAAAGAATACCATCAGCAAATCTATATTATGAACACTGTACCCAAGTATTTGAGCATTAGGTCCATCTCAGACATAGTGCAATGTTCGCATGCTAGCCCAGGGTTTCCCCAACTTAGGTATCCAGCTGTTTTTGACTATAACTCCCATCATCTCTAGCTAGCAGGACCAGTGTTCAGGGATGATGGGAGTTGTAGTTCAAAAACAGCTGGAGACCTAAGTTGGGGAAATCCTGTTCTAGTCCATCAAGGGAGTTTTCGCATCCTAGACCAACCCGCTGAAAAATGTTCCTGCAATACAGCTGACAGTAGAAAATTGTTTCAGGCCTTGCCTTGATAATTGGTAGAAACAATTCAGTCTTTCTTTTCTCTCTTTTGTGCTAAAGTGAGAAGGATGTACTTAGGAAAATGTATTCAAGGACAGAAGGACAATGACAAGTGACTTTTCAGTAATATCTGAAAAGGGGATTCAGCATATGAAATGCTTGCGAGAATATTAATCAGGTTTGTTCTTATGCTTGTTCTTTTAAGCAAATTCATTATGCAGGGAAAGGGTTTAGCATAAGAAAATAGCAGCTTTGAAATACCTGGGCTAAGTATAGTGGAGGGAAATGAAACTAATAGGACCACTTTGAAGACTCCAAAAGAAGATCATTAGAAAAGGTCTGAGAGAATGCAAACTTGTGACAATGAGCACACTAGATGAAACGTGGAGGCATTTGGCACATTATTAATGTCAAAAATATTTTCCATTCACCTTTGTGACTCGAAACTCACTTTTAAATCTCAACTTCAGAAAAAAGAATGTGGAAAATGTAAATGTGCCTCTTAGTAATAATGATAAGGTTCAATACTTCTGTACCCGTTTCAGGGCTTATTGTTGTGTATTGCACAGGAACAGTACAGGAACATAACAAATTTCAAAACTTGAGACCAGCCTGCAAACTTTACACATCAGGAAACTTCAGTTTCATCTTCATTCAGTCCCATTCTTAACTAGAAATCATGGAACAATGGGCCAGACTGGATGTGATATGGGAGTTCTATGGCTGGAGGTTTAAGGGGCTTTAAAAAGGCATTAGACAAATTCATGGAGCATAGGATATCAAAAGCTTCCAGTCACAATGACAATAAACTACCTCCACATTAAAAACATTCTATCTCTGACCTCTGGCTGCAGGAAATACCCATTGCTTCCATGTTCTGTCTGTGGGCTTCCTACAGACATCTAGTTGGCCATGATGTATACAGGATGTTGGTCTAGATAGAGCTTTGGTCTGATCCATCAAAATTCTTCTTATGTTCTGATGTATTTCTCTCCCCACCCCCCTTGTCTAAAAAGCAGCATAATTCAGGTGTATGCACGTTTCCACCTCCAATAGCAGCTTCACCTGGAGTACTGTGTCCAGTTCTGGGCACCACAGTTCAAGAAGGGTACTGACAAGCTGGAACGTGTCCAGAAGAGGGCAACCAAAATGGTCAAAGGCCTGGAAACGTTGCCTTATGAGGAACGGCTTAGGGAGCTGGGTATGTTTAGCCTGGAGAAGAGAAGGTTAAGGGATGATATGATAACCATGTTCAAATATATAAAAGGATGTCATATAGAGGAGGGAGAAAGGTTGTTTTCTGCTGCTCCAGAGAAGCGGACACGGAGCAATGGATTCAAACTACAAGAAAGAAAATTCCACCTAAACATTAGGAAGAACTTCCTGACAGTAAGAGCTGTTCGGCAGTGGAATTTGCTGCCAAGGAGTGTGGTGGAGTCTCCTTCTTTGGAGGTCTTTAAGCAGAGGCTTGACAGCCATCTGTCAGGAATGCTTTGATGGTGTTTCCTGCTTGGCAGGGGGTTGGACTGGATGGCCCTTGTGGTCTCTTCCAACTCTATGATTCTATGATTCTTTGAGGAGGGGGTTGCGTTGGGGAAATAGTGAAGAGACAAAAAGCTAAACACATTTCCCCCTTTCAACGCCACTGTGTGGTGTAGTGGTTAAGAGCGGTAGACTCGTAATCTGGGGAACCGGGTTCACGCCTACGCTCCTCCCAGGCCCGGCCCTATGTGCAGGCTGGGTGGCGCAGGGCACCATGGCGCCGGCCCGCCAGGAGGGCGCCGCGAGCTGCGCCCACCCGCTGGCCAACCGGTCCGCCGCGCAGCTGCGCCTGCCTGCCCGCCCTTCCGCGCTGGGAAATGGGGTGGGAGGGCGCCGGAACGGGGCGGGAGGGCGCCGGAGGGATCCGGCGGGCGCCGGAGGATCCGGCACACCACGGTGCCGGGAGCGCTTAAGACGGCGCTGGCTCCTCCACATGCAGCTGCTGGGTGACCTTGGGCTAGTCACACTTATCTGAAGTCTCTCAGCCCCACTCACCTCACAGAGTGTTTGTTGTGGGAGAGGAAGGGAAAGGAGAATGTTAGCTGCTTTGAGACTGCATCTGGTAGTGATAAAGCGGGATATCAAATCCAAACTCCTCCTACTCCTCCTACTCCTCCTTTTATTCACCTCTCTCACTCTTATACCACCTTCATGGAGTCCTGGGAGCTACAGTTTGTTAAGTGTTCTGGGAATTGTAGCTCTGTGAGGTTGGCACAATTAACAAACAAACAAACAACATCTGGCTGGATTCTTTGGGGGAAAGCTATGACTCTTGAAGTGACATATAAGCACTTTAAATGTATGTGACCACTGAAATCTCACATTGGGTCTAGCTTAGCCCTAGCATGCAAAGGATTGGAATTTCCTATCTTGGCACCTATCTAAAATATGTTTTTTAGGAACAACGCAGCTGAGGGAGGCCGAAGGTGGAAAGTAGCAGGAAGGGGAATGGGAAAACATCTCTTTCCCTTCAAATTGCCCATTTTGCACTTGAAAAAATTATGTCTTATGTTACCGCCAAATGCTTAGTTAGGCTTTGGTATATATCACCATGGTGAGTTTATGATGGTCATTTGTCTATGTTTATAACCTGAGCTACATAAAATCTGCTGTGTATGATTTCATGCATCATACTCTACAGTTTCTGCTACCATCTTTATGTCTATGAATCATACATGAAATATTCTCTTTATGTCAGAGATGGGAAACCAGTAGGACTTCAGATATTTTTTGGAATGCAATAGCTGACAATTGCCCAGCTGGGTGGGCTGATGGGGGCTGAAGTCCAACACTCTATGAAAGGCCGCAGGTTCCTGAGCTCTGTTTACCCATGAAAATAATGAAAATGCAGAAGAAAGTTGAACGAATGAACTGATGCTCTGGGCATTCAAGAATAGGGCTGGGAGATTGTAAGGCAGGCATCCCCAAACTTTGGCCCTCCAGATGTTTTGGACTACAATTCCCATCTTCCCTGACCACTGGTCCTGTTAGCTAGGGATCATGGGAGTTGTAGGCCAAAACATCTGGAGGGCCGCAGTTTGGGGAAGCCTGTTGTAAGGTGTTATGTGAAAGGTTCTCAGAACCAGGACCGCAGGTTTTCTCATTTTAATACTGGATGAAGGCCCAAACCTTATTTTTCTATATGTACCACAATAATTTTTCATACAAGTGATCTCAAAATGATCACATATTCCATAACTGAAAGTAATAGTAGTAGTAGTAGTAGTAATAATAATAATAATAATAATAATAAATTTTATTTGTACCCCGCCCTCCCCAGCCAAGGCCGGGCTCAGGGCAGCTAACACTGGATATAAAACAGCTGATTGAATTGCAACATAAGAACAAAATTAAATAAACATTAAAATTAAAATGCAATTGCATTTCTTTTATGTTATCTGCATCATTTTGGAAACAAAACATTTATTTAGGTAAATTGCACACCCCCCAAATGTACTCATTGTACAATGTGCTGTACAAAAAACTGTCTTAACAGAACAAATTAAATACAGTTGTGTGGCGATACCCTGATCCCTCCCAGAGTAAATAACAGAACAAATTAAATACAGTTTCATTACAGTATCTGGTTTCCACTTCATCCTCAGTCTTGCTTCACATTTTATTGTAATCTTTTTAAGATTATTGTTTTTAAGGATACAAAGTTTATAAATTGTTGCTGGGGGCATTGCCTAACTGTCTTATTGAAAAACAAAAAGTTCAAGTAATGACTGGTCAAGTGTTTTTATTGTGCTGCATTCAGTTTAGGCTCTTCAGCTCCATCTTCTGGTGCAAGACTATCTGTGAAAAGAAGGTTGCTGAACAAAGCAGCGAAGGTAACCATTCAAAAGCTGCTATAAGAAGAACAGAATTCTTTTGAAATTGACAAAACACTGAGGTGTTGTTCTTTCATGGTTAGCATTCAGTCTGATATTCAAAATCTGTACAAAGATCATACTGATGTGGGCAGCTAGTTGATGAATTGATATAGGATGGGTGAGGGCTGTGGCATTTAGAAATTGCAGCCTACTTCACTTTGAGACTATGAAATATGGCTCCTATATTGCTCATACTATCATTTCATTAACAACAGTTCAGCTCATGTGTAGTGTTGCCAACTGAATTTTGCGTAAAGTGAAAATTTTAAAAATGTGTGTGTGGGGGGGGGTGCTACTTGGGTTTTTTTTAAAAAAAATCCCTCCAAGGGAAGCTAAAATACTTCTGCATCATATCTCTGAATGGTGCCATTTTTTTCACTTGCCACTGGGTTCACCCAAAGAGAATTTCAAGTCATATTTTTGGTAGTTCCCTAGTTTTCACAACTATTGCATTAATTCTGAATAGAAGCAAAAGAGTTTTGAGAAGATTCAATATTTTGCATCAGTGTGTGGCATGCCCTGGTGTCAAAAGCATTAAGTAATTAGAACAATTTCTAAAATCTTAAGCAATGCCATTAACACCCATCAGCACCCCCACAGTATCCTGTTAAAGGTGGACAAGGTCATTCCAAGTGGTTTCTGCTTCTAAAGTATGCAGCAGAGAAACACTTCAATACAAATCATTATTAATGGGCTGTGAACACTTGAAGCATTTTACATTGGCCACCTGTGGAGGAGCTGCCACTTTACTATAAACTAGGCAGGTGAGAAAGAAATCTCCAAATTTGCAAGGTATCAACCTTTATATTTTTTTAAGACTGTTCTTGCATGTATCAAGTTGTTTTCCTAGACTACAAAAATGGCACTGGCTATGTTCCACCTCCAGAGGCATTATGTTTCTGAATAGCAGTTGCTGAGAATACTAAATAGGCAGGGTGCCGTTGCTCTCAAGTCAAGCTTGCAGACTTTTCACAGGCATCTGGTCAGAACAGGATGCTGGACTAAATGGGTCATTGGCCTGATCCAGCAAGGTCAATTTATGTTCTTATCATGGCAATCCATGTACCATTCAGTTGTCGCCACTGAATGGTTGCTCTAGGAAGAAGCAAAGCATGATTTCTGGTTTAGTATTATGCGTGAATCAGGGATCATGGTTTGTTTCCCTCCAAACAAACCATAATGTGTAGTCAAGGTTCATTCTCAGTTTAGTGATCATGATTTGTTGGAGAAAAACGAACTATGATCCCTGAATTCAACCTATTGCCAAAGACAATTGTGGTGGGTGGGTGGGTGGTCATTTCTGATTGTTGAAATATGTTTTCTGTTATACCTGTTGTGTTCTTAGAGTCCTCTTCGTTTTCTAAATTGTTATCTTGGGGATAAGAGTATATTTTACCCACACAAACTAACCATGCACAAGTGATTGAGCCCCATAATAAAATTGGCAGCATTTGCCAATAAGGCTGATTTCTTAGCAGTAAGAGTTTTGTGGTTATGGAGCACACACTCTCAGGCAGAGCACATGCGAACATCTATATATTACATTTATGTTGTATAAAAAATCCAAGGAATAAATATAACGTGGACTACATTACTTACTTGCTTGCAGTATTTATAGGCCATCCTGTTAAAGGATATATTGGAGTGGGTGGGTGGGGGGAAAATAAAACCCAGTAACAATAAAATGATAAATTGAGCATATAAACTCCTGACTCTAGCAAAAACAACTTAAAATTAAAAGGAAAGCCTGAAAGAATGAAAAAGTGTTTGTCTGATGCTGAAGCTGACACCAGAAAAGGTGCCAGGTTGACCTCTCTGGGAAAAGCATTCCCTAGCCAGGGTGCCAGTACCCGAAAGGCTTCTGTGCCACATCTACCTACCACATCTCACTTAGTGAAGGCACTTGAAGAAGATATTTCAAGAAGACCTCAGGGTCTAACTAGGCACATGTAGAGAGAAGTTCAGGCCTTTCTTATATACTGAAAACATGTTTCTTCCTTTTCTTTGCAAATGAAACTGAAGGCACACATTTTATCATATAACCTAACACTTCTTCGGAATGTCAGGAACAAGAGAAATTGGTTCTGGGGTCATATCCAGTCCTCCAGATGGCTATCTGCATGAGACTGCAGCAGACTTTCCCAACCTGGTGCCCTCCAGATATTGCTGGATTGCAATTTCCATCACCCTGTTGGCCATGTTGGCTGAGACTAATGGGAATTGGAATGCAACAATATATGGAGGGCTCCCTTTAGGGTACAGTTAGATTACAGTGTGATAGGAAAAAGTAATATGTGTGACTGACCAAACTATCGTACGATGAAGCATCAGAAGCAATCAGTATGTGCCTCAAATTGGAACATCAGATCAGCAAACAACCCTCTGCCGAGAGGTCCGACTCATTTTCATTTCTGCCAATATTTGAGAATTGGGCCCTAGATCAATTGATTGTTTGATAGCAAGGTGGCAGCAGACTCATGCTGTCTATGTGTCAATAAATGCTGACTGTTTCAGAGAAACTTTCTCCAAGCTATTGCAGTTATTGTTAAAGCAGTTTTCTAAAACGGTTGTCATTCCCATGTGGGTGCCCTCTCTGACTCCTTTTCTATTTAAAGAGAAAATTGAATTCTTGATGCCCTTCAGTTTTAGTACAGAGAATTTCTTGCCCTAATCTTGCTTTCAGGCCCCTTGCAAATGGTACATGATGGTTCAAATTATGCTGCCTGTCTCAGAACCTGTTCTTCTTCCAATGGCATTAAAAATCATGGCCATTTTGTTTAATACTATATTCACACCAGCATCGGCAATAGCATTTTAATACCTCTACAGTTTACTAATTCCATGCCAGCCCAGATTTATACTAATCTTGCTTCAAATTCTGTTAGCACTGAGAACTCACAACAAACTGAGCTCCTTGATATTCTGGTGCACACAAAGAGTTCCACATAAGCAGAATCCATTCTATTCTCTTGATTGACAGGGAACAGTAAGTATGCTTATGCAATGGGGAACTGTCAATTTAGGGTGATTATCTCTTGAAAACGCTAGAAGGAGCAGGAAATTTAATCGGACCTCTTGACACTAATTGAAAATTAGGACATAGTGTCTAACATTTCAAAGAGGGAAGGTATACGTAGAACATCGGTGCAATCACATGAATGATAACTGCTCGAAGTGCCCTTTGCAACACTATGCATTTTTGATGGCTCTTCTTTCCTCTGTGCACTGCACATTTATTTGCCGTGCAAAAGTCCGTGGTGCACTGCAAAGTGTAATGCAATATGTTAACCATGAAGATGTAATGAGAATTCAGCTGGTTCTAAGTGAAAGAGGCTGTGTGTGTGTGTGTGTGTGTGTACACATATACAAAAGCCATCTTCAACAAGTCATGTTCTAATTTCTCATGGATGAGCAACAATGAGCCACCTGCTGGAAAGCCACCATAACAGCTTCAACCCAGCCAGCCAGCACCTTCTGCATGCATGAACCAGAAAAGTGTCTGGTAGCCATTTTTAAAAGCTGTTTTAGTTAATAGCATTCATGAGAATTCTGGCAATTCTCTCATGCTCAGTTACAAATAATATAGAAACAAATTTACAGTGGTACCTCTACTTACGAATCACTCGACTTACGAATGTTTCTACTTACGAATGGAGTTCCGTCTGCCATCTTGGATGCGGTTTAGATATGATTTTTTCTACTTACGAATTTTTAGATAGGGTTGCTCCGACTTACGGATTTTTTCTCCCAATGCATTCCTATGGGATTCGACTTACAATTTTTTTCGACTTACAAATGTTTGTTTGGAACATGGGTGTACCCAGCATGGGGCAGGGGGGGTGCAGCTGCCCCTCCCTAGAGAAGCAAAAAAGGGGGGGAAGCTCCCACGCAGCAAAAAAACAGCCGGCAGCGGAGAGCGGAGTTGCATTGTTCATCCTCAGTGTGGACCATTCCCTGGGACAGGGAAGGATTGCTGGGTCACCTCTGTTGGTTTTTGCATTGTAAAGGTTCCCTCTAAGTCCCTTTCTAGCCAGCAGCTAAATCACTCTAATCCTAGTTTCCCTGATCGCCGTGCAGTCCTGTGTTGGGCTGAACTGCTGCTTAAGGGCTTGGCAGTTTGTAGCCAGCAGCTAAATTACCCTAATCCTACCCTACCCTACCCCCTCTTTGTGCATAGCCTCGGGCCCCTTTTATCAGATTTGTTTTGGCAATTGCTCTTTCACCATATGAGAAAGCTGAATATTATTGCAGTACAGGGGGTTGGACTAGATGACCCCCAGGGTCCCATCAAAACTTTGAGGTACTATTCCTGGGTTGACAGGATAATAGTGCTGATAACCCCTATGATGCAGGTTCAATCCCCATTTGGGCAAGCTGCATATTATTGGTTGGCAGGATAGTAGTGCTGATAAAGCCAAATTTTTGCAGGCCCAATCCCCATATGGGATAGGTGCATGTTCTTGCATTACAGGGGGCGGGACTAGATGACCACCAGGAGGAGATGTAGCTTGGGGGTCGCTTAACACCATAATCTTCAACATTTTCTGAGGGAAAGAGGGGCACCCTACCATACTCTCTTCTGGTAAGAGTACTCCTTAATTTTCCTACATCTTTAAAAGATGTGGTTATTGAATTCAGTTTTGTTCCCGGGTGAAGAGTTTGTGTAGCACAGTAGTCTGCTTTAACCAGTGTACATGGTGGCAGGACTGTATATGCATTACTATACCACACAACTGCCAGTTTGTTTAGTCCAGGTACGTAAAAAGGCCGCACCAAACAAACCTCAACATTTTCTTCAAACCCAAGAAAAATGATACTAGTATAAGACATGTAACTAGAATAGAAATAAAAAAAATCAAGCAAATAATTGTAATAACTACCATATAACTACCGTAATAAAACACTGCTATAATTATATATAATAAAATTTTGGTTTCATTCGCCTTTTCCGTGCTGAAATGTCACTACCTGGATGACCATGGCTTGCCCCCCCCCTAGATTTGTTCCTGGGTACGCCCATGGTTTGGAACACATTAAATTCATAAGTAGAGGTACCACTGTATTTATATACAGCTGATTTTCAACTCAGGAGCGGGGGGGGGATCACTTGAAACATTTTCTGACCTTAAAAACCAATGGCCCTTATTCCTCCATTCTAAAAATAAACAAATGGTTTAAGGGTGATAGATTGCTTCTTGTTACCCAGATGGTTTGCTGAAGTTATTTCAAATGCATGATTAGAAAAGCAGATGTTTATGGTCACGACACAGTTTTATCCCCTCATTTTCACAATCCTTTTACTCTGCAGTGTGGTTTTCTTCTCAAGCATTTTACTGGGATTACTTTTCTGTTTACCCAATAGGTACTGATGAAAATAGTGAAGTGATTAAAGTATGCATCCTTCTGTGTAGGTATTCTGCATCAACACTTGATTTGCATTTGGGTGACCACAGTTCCCAGCAAGTGATGTGTGAAAAGACTTGCTTAATAGGTCTGACACACATGTGTGCAAAATATGAGGCCTGAGCAAAAATGGCCTTTCAAAATTCTCCATGCTATATGCGGGTAGAAGAGGGGAGGGTGGTACTGAATATTCTCTAGGGGAGAAGCAAAATAATCCAACAGTTCAAGTGGGACACCCACAAATAGAAGATTTTCAAAAAAATGTCAGAAATTGGAGCATTATTATTATTATTATTATTAAATTTGTAGTATTGTTAGCTCATATTGGTGGACGAAGGAGCCAATGCAAGGACTGGCAGGAATAGAGGTCAGGTTTCTTCATACATATTAAAGGAAACATAATACAGTGGTACCTCGGTTTATGAACACAATTGGTTCCGGAAGTCTGTTCATAAACTGAAGCGTTCATAAACTGAAGCAAACTTTCCCATTGAAAGTAATGGAAAGTGGATTAATCTGTTCCAGACGGTCCGCAGAGTACTTAAACTGAAGCATTCATAAACTGAAGCGAACGTTCCCATTGAAAGTAATGGAAAGTGAATTAATCCGTTCCAGATGGGTCCGCGGCGTTCGTAAACTGAAAATTCGTAAACCAAGGTGTTCGTAAACCAAAGTTCCACTGTATGTTTCTTCAAACATATTGAAATTATATTTAATAATATTGAAACAGTTGTGCCTAAAATTCATGAATGGTAAAACCAGGAAGACTATTTCACCAAATATTCTCTGGGGGAGAGTGGAAATTTCCCAACATTTTTCAAGGAACTTGAATAAGGACATCTAAAACAACAACAACAGCAACCCAGATCAATCCTATAAAATACTAGTCCGCTTGTCTTCTGTTTGAAAGAGGATGGCTTTTAAAATAATATTTGGATTTCCTGAAAAGGAAGCCTCCTTAATTTTGGGTAAATTGAAAATACTGCAGATACATACTTGTGAATTCTGGTGCCTCGGTAAGGGATTAATTGAATGAAAATCCATTATAGAAATGTAGCCCTCCCAGTTCCCCAATTTGAAGATTTTAACATCAATTTTGGGGGTAGAGTGGGGAAACCATATCTCTGATTTTATGCAGGCACATATGATGTTTGTTGAAAACCAGTAAAAAGTCAGATGCAATGGATATCCACAGTGGTTTTTTGAAAAGCGTATATTCATAGTTGTGAATATATCACAAGCACAACAGGTTTCTAAACAGTTGTCACATCTCCATCAAAAGAGGTGAGGGGAGAGTGACCAGGCAAGATGCTGCACAGTTGATCCAATTGCACGAAATGAGGCACCATAGTCTGTCTGATCTTTGAGCAATGCCAGTGTCATGCACCATAGTGAGCCAGTTAGCATGTTGATACCGAACAATGTTAATATATAACAAGCCTGTCAATTATTTGATGGAGAACCCCTCCAGCACTGTGAATGTCATTTATATTCTAGTAGTTTAGACACTTTTAGTGGTGGCAGATGCCAACAATACATCAATTTATAATAAGCTCCTCTTAAATTATATAGGGACAAAATCCATGACTACTTCACCAAATTTCTGTCTATGTTTCATCCCTAATTAGATCCCCAGATTTATTTTCTAATTACTTTTTTGTGAGTTTGTCTTTAAATTTGAAGGAGCATCTCCACCTCCATCATTCAGCCTGTTCTCTGAGGTCCACTTCTGAGGGTCTTCTGGCGGTTACCTTACTGTGAGAAATAAAGCTACAGGGATCCAGGCAGAGGGCCTTCTCGACAGTGGTACCCTCCCTGTGGAATGTCCTCCATCAGATGTCAGGGTAGATAAAGAATTACACAACTTTTAGAAAACATCTGAGGGCAGCCCTGTTCAAGAATTTTTTTAATGTCTGGAATATGAAAGGGGGGGGGGGTGAGTGCAGTAGTTGCAGAAGGAGGGTGAATGGGTTTTAGGTGCGATATCAGCCTGCCTGTGAACCGTTATCAAACAGACAGGGAAGAAAAGCATGTTTGCATAACTTATATTTATGTCATCCTTTTACATCCTAATAAAATAATTCATTTCAAAGCAACATCACTCACTACCGGTAAATGATCAAAATATTGCTTATGAGGCATTTCATTAGCTTATGCCAATGTTATAAAAAAAAATAAAAGAATCATCAGGCAATTTAAATGTCATGCTTATATATCTTACAAAAATCTTTGATCAAGCTTTCACGAGGCAGGCCAATATCTTCAATTAAACCATATGTTTCTTTAACCCACAAGCATAATTTAGTTTCATGCTGTCGTATCAACATATCAGAATAGCAAGCATTAGCAGGGGGCAAGGGGACAACACACAGCTTCAGTGCTTTGAAGTGGGGATTCCTGCTATGCTGCATATCCACATTCATTTCTTCCATTTAGGACAATTTAAATGCTTGCTCTATATGGTGGTTCCACCACTTAATGTTGACTGGCTGCAAGTTCTAAGCAATATTTCCCTGCAGGGAACAGTGAAATGCAAAGACAGATCTTCAGACAAGTGTGCCTCGGTTTAAAAGATCCTTTTGGGGTAGCTTGCATTACATTTGCCCAGAGATCCGTATGATAAAACTTCAATTTTCTCACAATTTGCTAAGCAAGGAACTACTGAGAAAGAAAGATCAAGAGTGAAAATGAAGCATTTCTTTTTGCCTAGATATTACTATTTTCCAGTGGCTGAGCTATTTGTTTTAAACTTGGCTACCCTGATGACCTTATGAGCTTCAATGAATAAAATTACTTGGAAAAGCCCTCTTGCATTTTTCTATCAGAAAGGCACATCCAGGTTGTTTCTCTTTCACCAGAGACAGTTACCTAATCCTTTAGCTATAGATTTTCCTGCCAAATTCTTTCAGTACACTCTTTCCTTTAATCCCTTGTTATTTGTTCTCCCCAAAGACCAACAGCCAGGATCAAATAAAGCTTTTTTTAATACTCTTCACTGCTCAGCTGGTGACTTAGAAAGGATAGCTGTGGAGCTTATGTCACATTAACCTCAACCAGAACCTCGCAGGGAAGGGATTACATCTCGAAGACATGCTTTAATATTCTAAACCTGCTCCAACATAGCCAAGTGCCACTGTTGTTATTGTGTTCTGCCATCAAATTCACAAGGCACACTAAGAAGTAAACTCCCAAGTGTAATCAACTACCAGAGGTTAGGAAGAGGAGCGAAGATATATATCTGGTAATGTAGAAGAGCAATGGGATACTTCCCGGCAGGTTTCAGAGGGCTTTGGGCCTGGTAGAACTTTGGGAGTATTGTGCAGCTCACTACATTACATGGAGGAAGTGTTTTCCTCCATCCACAGGAATGGATGACTTCCATGCACTCATCTGAAGGTTGGAACAGAGCCTCTGTGCATATAACTATGGCCCTATCTTATAAACAGGGGTGGCCTGTTCCATTTTGCTACCTGAGACAAAATTTGGGAATATGGGAATATGCCAGTCCCTGCCTCACACACTGTGCCCCATCTTTCACCAGGACCAGAATGCCCCCCTACCAAACCCCATGGGTGGAGAAGATGAGGAGCAATTCAGGGAAAAGATTAAAATAAAAATAAAAAATCCTTCCAGTAGCACCTTGTTGTTGTTGTTTAGTCGTTTAGTCGTGTCCGACTCTTCGTGACCCCATGGACCATAGCACGCCAGGCACTCCTGTCTTCCACTGCCTCCCGCAGTTTGGACAAACTCATGTTCGTAGCTTCGAGAACACTGTCCAACCATCTCGTCCTCTGTCGTCCCCTTCTCCTAGTGCCCTCCATCTTTCCCAACATCAAGGTCTTTTCCAAAGATTCTTCTCTTCTCATGAGGTGGCCAAAGTATTGGAGCCTCAGCTTCACGATCTGTCCTTCCAGTGAGCACTCAGGGCTGATTTCCTTAAGAATGGATAGGTTTGATCTTCTTGCAGTCCATGGGACTCTCAAGAGTCTCCTCCAGCACCATAATTCAAAAGCATCAATTCTTTGGCGATCAGCCTTCTTGATGGTCCAGCTCTCACTTCCATACATCACTACTGGGAAAACCATAGCTTTAACTATACAGACCTTTGTAGGCAAGGTGATGTCTCTGCTTTTTAAGATGCTGTCTAGGTTTGTCATTGCTTTTCTCCCAAGAAGCAGGCGTCTTTTAATTTCGTGACTGCTGTCACCATTTGCAGTGATCAAGGAGCCCAAGAAAGTAAAATCTCTCACTGCCTCCATTTCTTCCCCTTCTATTTGCCAGGAGGTGATGGGACCAGTGGCCATGATCTTGGTTTTTTTGATGTTGAGCTTCAGACCATATTTTGCGCTCTCCTCTTTCACCCTCATTAAAAGGTTCTTTAATTCCTCCTCACTTTCTGCCATTAAGGTTGTGTCATCTGCATATCTGAGGTTGTTGATATTTCTTCCGGCAATCTTAATTCCGGCTTGGGATTCATCTAGTCCAGCCTTTCGCATGATGAATTCTGCATATAAGTTAAATAAGCAGGGAGACAATATACAAACTTGTCATACTCCTTTCCCCTTCATGGATCACTGCCTTGTCGTGGCGAAGGGGCTTAAATAACTTAGAGAAGTTATGTTTTGACCAAACGTGATCCACCTGGAGAAGGAATTGGCAAGCCACTCCAATATCCCTGCCAAGAAAACTCTATGGACAAAGACAACAGGCATATAAAAGTTATGACGCTGGAGGATGAGCCTCTCAGGTCGGAAGGCGTCCAACATGCTACTGAGGAAGAGTGGAAGACAAGTACAAGTAGATTCAGAGCTGATGAAGCGGCTGGGCCAAAGCCGAAAGGTCGCTCAGTTGCGGATATGCCTGGAAGCGAAAGGAAAGTCTGATGCTGTAAAGAAAAATATTGCATAGTAGCACCTTAGAGACCAACTAAGTTTGTAATAGGTATGAGCTTTCGTGTGCATGCACACTTCTTCAGATACACTGAAACGAAAGCTCATACCTATGACAAACTTAGTTGGTCTCTAAGGTGCTACTAGAAGGATTTTTTATTTTTATTTTGACTGCGTCAGATCAACACGGCTACCTACCTGTAACTAGGGAAAAGATTGTTTCAGGAAGGGAAGGCTGTCTAGAGGAAGCTTAGTGTGAGCAGAGGAAGCTTACTGTTAGGGATACAATGTAGAATTTGGGCAAGGACATAACTGCCTTTGGCAGCTTGAAAGATAGGAACTTTGTCCTAGATATTTAAGGAGGTGCAGAGACTTGAAAAAGAGTCAAAGAGAAGAGTGAATGATTTGGGCAGCAAAGTTCCAACAGGAAGGACAAAGGAAGGTGAAGAATGAAGGTGAAGAATGAAGAAGCTTACTGCACAGAGAGGGCTACATTAGACAACCTTTCAGAGATAGCCACCACACTGATCTCATCAGGAAGTTTTTTACCTCCCTAAAATGCATGCAGCAGGTTTCCTTAACAAAAATTACCAAATCTCAGTGCGTTTCCAACTAAGGTGCTTTCCATCAGGGGATAGCTTCAGGATAAAAATACATTCATCACTAAATACATGAAACTAATTTTAAAATACTACAAAAAAGTTTTATATCAGTATTTAAGTGTTATAGCTGTAAGTCTGGATTCGATTAAACAGTTGCCCTAGTGGGAGCCGACAGAATGTTTCCCACTAGTTTACTCCCTCTCCTCCTGCATGTTTTGGCATTTTGATGTGTGCTGGTGGTGAGGTTCCTAGTCTTCCCACACTGTGCTACATGGCATAGGAAGAGAGGAAAATGCCTCTACACATCTAGACAGCTTTGGGCTGTCTTTCAGCCCTGTGCAACAGGGCACCAGAACTTCAGAAAAGTGCTGTTGTATTGCTTAGGTAAATGGGTGGATCTTCCCTCTCTTCCAGTACTTTAAACCCAAAAGGCTATCACCTTCATGAGATCAATCCTGTACACAATCCTGACTATACACTGGGAGCATCACCCATGCACCCAACCCTATTTCACCCCCAAATTTCCCATGTGTCCTCAGTTATTTGTAGACATTAAATCCAAGTTTGAACAGAACAATCTGCATTGAAAGAAGGTGTGGAGTGGGTTACAGGGCCACCCAGGTCAGGCCACCATAACAATAATTTATTATTTATATCCCACCCATCTTGCTGGGTTTCCCCAGCCCCTATGGGTGTATCCCAACAGTATATAAAAAATACATAAAAAACATCAAACATTAAAAAACTTCCCTAAACAGGGCTGCCTTCAGATGTCTTCTAAAAGTCAGATAGTTGTTTGTTTCCTTGATATCTAATGGGAGGGTGTTCCACAGGGCGGGCACCACTACCGATAAGGCCCTCTGCCTGGTTCCTGTAAACTCACTTCTCGCAGTGAGGGAAACGCCAGAAGGCCCTCAGAGCTGGTCCTCAGCACCCGGGCTGAATGATGGGGGTGTTTCCCAACATCCATGCAATCAAATAATGTGAGAAGGGGTTCTACTGATGTGTAGAGAGAGAGCTTCAGACAAGGATTGGCCTGACCTCGCATGTGTCCCTGCTCACAGCAGTATGCAAGTAGATTTTCCAGTGTAGTTTATATGTGGAGATGTTGAGTATGTGTGACAAGGGAACGCAGTGGTAGAATAAAACCCAATAAAAACAGAAATGAAGCAAGAGGAGAGATTTATATAATAAATGTGAAATGTTTAGAAGAGAAAATAGGGTAGAGAAGAAGGTCTAGAAATGTCAGGATCTGGCAAGGGCAAGGCCAGCTCCACCCCAGAGTGTTCAAGGGAAGGGGTGTGGCTAATGCATAAAGGGAATAAAAAGAGAGTTAAGTAACAGTAATGGAAGGAAGGAAGGCTGCTCTGTGTGTTTCATGATAGGATAATTATACAAAAATTAATTACATAATCAACCATAAAATTATCAAAAGTATCAAGACTACAGTGACGTTTTATTTAACATATTGCTTATATGAAATACCTGTGCTTCATGCAATATTCAGAGAAGTTAAAGAAGAGGAAGAAGAAGAGTTTGGATTTGATATCCCATTTTATCACTACCCTAAGGAGTCTCAAAACAGCTAACATTCTCCTTTCCCTTCCTCCCCCACAACAAACACTCTGTGAGGTGAGTGAGAGACTTCAAAGAAGTGTGACTAGCCCAAGGTCACCCAGCAGCTGCATGTGGAGGAGCGGGTATGCGAACCTGGTTCACCAGATTACAAGTCCACTACTCTTAACCACTACACCACACTGGCTCACAATTTAGATATTAAATTTGTCATATAGTCATGAGATAACACTTCTTAGCCAACAGATACATCAAGCTTAGCTTTAAGAACTGGAAGGCACTAGAGAAGATGTTAAACCAACATCTAGGAATTGGCCATGACCTTTGAAGCTTTCACTGAAACCACTGTTCCTTACCTAAGAGCAGTATTTCAGTGTTTCCCACCTGAAGTCCTTAGTTATTCGAGGCCAGCTTTACTCAAGGTTTCTATGCATCACAAATTGCATTAGATTTTTCAAAACAAGCAATACAGGAGGTTAACATGGGTCTTTTGTTATTTTTTGTGATTATTATTTCAGAAATGGCACATTAGTAGTTACTTATCACCAGCCAAAATCGGGTCACACTCAGCTTTACAGAGCAGAATAAGAAATGGAGACTGAGCTTTTTTGACTGTAGTACTGCACTTTGTGAATTGCCTTTTAATTCTCTTTTATTTCATATGGTCTTTTTAAAACATATGCACATTAAATACATTTCTTACTGAAAGGCTGTACCAGATTTCAGACCAAAAAAAAAAAAAAAAAGGGGAACAGCAGGCCTGAACATGTGGGTGTATCCTTTTTCACCACTGCCTGCAGAAACTGATGAATTATTTCTCCTTAGTTAGTTTTCCCTTCCAGACATACCCTAGCTGTTCACTTAAGTAACTATCAAGGATACAGAACCTGCTTCACTGGAACTACTAACTCTCTACTGACCTTCTCTCTCTTCCCCCCTCCCTCTGATTTTGCCCCCTCTGTATTTTTGCATTTTCATTTCCTCTGCTGAATTCCAAACCTACACGATATTGCAACTGAAATAGAAAATACCACTGAAAGATATGCTACTTGAGAATAAATAGCTATGGTTCTCAAGCTATGGCTCTTAAGCTATTGGCTCTGGAGTAACTCCACAATTAGTTCTAATTCTGCTTTACCCCAATGTACATCATTTTTCACTTGTTTAATTTGCCATTTCACTGCCCATTCACCCAGATTGGAGACATCCATTTGGAGCTCCTTGCAATCCCTTTTTGTTTTAACCACCCTTGTATCATCAACAAACTTGGCTACCTCACTGCACACTCCTAATTCTAAATAGTTGGTGAATATGTTGAAAAGCAAAGTCTCCAATGCTGAGCCTAGTGCGGTAACTTCTAAAAATAGCAAATATATCCGTGGCAGGAAATGGGAATGGGATGAAGGAAGTATCAGAAGATAGAACAGAAGTTTTCCTAAAGAGGCTAGGGACCTAATCTACTCTGATTAGGGAGCCTGTGCTAACATGAAAAATGGGGGGGGGGGGTCAGTTGTGTAGTTTCAGCCTTAACTGCAATCCTATCAAATCAGCATCAAACCATAATTTGTCAATATGGTTTATAACAAGAGCTTAAACTACGGTTACCAGATTTTTTTCAATGAATCTGGGGTGACTTTTCAACTTCAATGGATTTTGCATGAGGACTGATCTGTAAATCCAGGGACTGTCCCTGGGAAACGGGGACATCTGGTAACCTTAGCTTAAACCAGGTTTAGGAAGCCCTGAAAAGGTGTGTGCATGTGTCTTATTCAAGTCTGAAAGTTTTACATTTAGACGTGAGAGTGAAAAAAGAAACGAAGGAGGGTGCAGGAGGAAAGACATGGGTACGACACGCCAATCAACTGCAACATCTTGGATCAAGACTATTGCAGATGAACTGGGCCACAGAAAGATGATTCCTATGTCTAGAGAATCTGTGGCAAGAGCAAATGAAAGGAAAGGAGGAGCAAAATGTGCCTACCTTTCTCCTCTCTCTCATGATGTCAAGCTAGCCTTTCCTTTATGCTGTATAATATGCGCTTGCTATGTAATGCTGTATTGTCTACGCTTTTCTTAAAAACAGTCTTTTAAGTAGTTAACAAGGGCAGATTGCCCCAGAATGAAGGCAGAATGTTTCCTAAGCTGTCTGAAAAGTGGACTTAAAGCAATCGCTTTAAAACACACACACACACACAGACAGACAAAGAAACCTATTTCATTATCTGAAACCAAACAGGTCATTTCATTCTGCACTTAAAGGGCATACAAAATGAACAAGGTGTTAATTTGGGTTTGGGTGATACAGAACTATCCACCTGAGTAACAAGATTTCTTGAAGACTCTCATGGTACCAGTCTCTCCTTCACCTCTGAAGGGGTGGAAGAATATGGGTTTACATCAGTATGAAGAGAAAGTGTTAAGAAGCCCCCTCAACTGCCGTATTTCCATTCCTGACTGTGGCTCCTGGCTGCAGCTTTAAAAAAACGAAAAAGGAACAAGAATTCACAGCTAAGGATGTGAGGGGAAACTAATGCAGGTCTCATTTGAAGATGAATCTATTGAACTGGCACTTTCCAAAATGGCTATCATTCAAAATTCACACTTATCAATTTTTTTCTATTCAATTCATCGATCCAGGGCTGTCTTAAGCATATCAGGCGCTCTGGCGCCGTGGTGCGACGATCCCTCTGGCACCCCGCCCCGTTTCTTAGCGCGACGCCCCCCTGGAAGCCCAACGGCCTGGTGCATTGCGCCACCCAGCCTTGCCTTAGGGCCGGGCCTGCATCGATCAAACCTGTTTCTAAAAATGCATATATTAGAGGAAAGTGTACATAAAAATGAATACATGCAAATTGCAGTATGTTAGGGAAATTGCTTGCTAAAGTATATACATTAGTCAAAACTACATATAAAAATGTGCTTATTTAGGAGAAAGTCACACTAAAATGCCAATGAATTTTCATGAGGACATTTCATTCTAATGTAATTTGCCGCAACAATTGGAGAACTGAATTTAAGATTGGAAAATTGATGAACCAGAATTGGCAAGGCCTTCCATCCTTTGTCATAGGAATTAAATAATGTTATGAGTTTGTAGGTGCCAGACTCCCCAAAATTCTTAGGGAGCTAAACTGGATGCCAGACTCCTAATTTCTGGATCCAGCTTCCTGTGTTCAGGAGATCACCTGGGAGATGGGCCATTAAGAGAATAATGAGCCAAGGAAAGGGGGTGGTTCTCCTCCAGCTCTAAAATTATGAGAAGAACAAAAGCCAGAGTTTAGAACCTTTAGGTTTGGCTGTGATGTGACCTAGGGGGAGGAGGGAAGTTGCACGCTGGTAAAGGCAGCAAGCTGGAGAGCAATGGTTGACATCTGTTTGAATCCAAGGCTGTGGTTATGGGAGAAGCAAGACCTTCTTAGGGTGATGATGCTGTAAGGTCCTCCAACGTTGGCTCGGGTTGTTTATATGTGTAAATAAAGCATATATCATAAAGAAACCACCACACAGACCCTGGGTGAGTAACTGGAACCCCTGGATTTCCGCATCGCAACAATAAGTTATATGTAGAACTAGGTCTTAAAGTAAGAAAAAACACCTGTGTTGGGCTAATCACTGGAAGCCCCATTTCAGGTTTCAAGGGAGGGAGACAAGATTGCAGCAAGGTTCAAAGAAAGATTCAAAATTAAATCGTAAGTATGCAGAGTATTTTAAAAACATTTGTTGTAGCTATCGTAAAGAACCTCATACTTCAGAGTAGGGATGGACAGGGCAACCTGTTTCAATTTTGCTTGTGTACATTATGTGCTATTTCCATATCAATCTGTGAAACAACAGGGTGGCATCTGAAAGACAATCACATCCCAATATCATCTGTGTATTGGTATGGGGTTTGACAATCATGCTGGCTCACTTAAAAGGAGGACAGAACAAAATTCTCCTCCACCCCTGCTTCAGGGGAATAATTACATTTTAAACTGAAAGGGAGACTGGCCCCTGCCCACTTTAAAAGCATTGCTTCTCCCAATATGGAACACTAAGCAGCAATTTCTGAGTTTTCCAGTTGAACAGGACCCTTCCTCAGGCTAGATATGTAATTTAAAGAGAGGTGTGTGTGAGAGAGGGATGCTTCTACACCCAGCCTGAAGTTTTATTTCATCCTTAAGATGGTAATGGATGGAACTTTTGCAGTTTTGACTGGATGAGCAATGTGCCTTGAGCAAAGATAATATCCCACAGAGGCATGTTCAACAAAGAAGCAGCCTATCTGCTTCTATAATATTATCTTCTTTCTTTATTTATCCTTCATCTTCTGTGTCTCAAATGGTTTAGCAGAAGCCCAGCTTTTCTTAACTGAGGGCTCATTAACTCTAAACTCTATCTATATAGTTTTCTACTGCAAGCACTTTTATTCCATACTTCTGTTATTTGTGCTTAAACTGATTATGGCTCCTCTCGTGGTATAATTAAACAAACAACTGTGGGATTGTTCAAAAGGCATTTATTATTTCCACTTTCTCCTCCTACTCAATGAACTTTTAAAGCAAGAAAGAAAATAAGGTGATGTCTAAATGCATTTCTCCCACTTTTTGTTTGTTCTCTCAATTTTATTTACTTCAGAAGGATAATTTTTCACATCCTGTTTCAAACAGTATTTTCCATTTTGAAGCTTATCTGCTGTGTCTCAACAGCACATCTGAAACATTCAGAAGTCTAGGAATCTACCCCTTTATCTTTTCTTGATGAAGCCACTGGAAGAATGATAAACGTGATTTAAGAAGCTATACAGAGCATCAATATGTTTCGATAAGTCACATTCTGTGCAGTTTGCACTGATTTAAAAGTATTTCCTTTTTTCATAGAAAAAGGATGAGAATGCACAACAAACAAGAGAAGTAGAGTTAGTGATATATTCCATTAGGTCATGATCAAGTGGCTTTAAAGCAAATGGTTTTTTTAACAGGGAAGTTGTTAGACCACATCTCCCTTCATCCCTGATCATTGGTCAGGCTGCCTTGCCTGGGGCTGATGTGAGTTGCTATTTCAGCTGGAAACACTATGGTTTTCAGAGCTCAGTCACTATTAAAAAACCCTACTTCCAAATTTTTGTTTCCCTCCAAAGCACCATGTATTCCAAATTGTAGGAATAGCTATAGCCAGAATAGGCATCTAAACCTGATGGTTATATGTAGGCCTATATCTTTGGCACTAGTGATAGTGATACTAAAACTAAAATTAGCCTGTAGTTTAAGTGGTCTGAATAAAACCTCTTCTTCACTTGCATTTGCTGGTTCTTCCCCTCTGAACTTCCCTGCTAAGCTTTCAGTGTAATGTAATTGGACAAACACTCATTCTCCCAGATACTAATGGAAGTGTGAGCATGGGAAAATGCAGGAGGCGAATTTAGGTATACCCTAATATAGTGCCAGTACAAGATATGCTCCTCTCTGTATATAAGAAGAGCCTGCTGGATCAGGCCAGTGGTTTGTCTAGCCCAGCACCCTGTTCTCACTGTGGCTGTCCTGATGTCTATGGGAGGCATGCAAGCAGCACCTGGGTGGAAAACCACTCTCTCCTCCTGCAATTTCGAGAATCAGGTATTCAAAAGCAAATTGCCTCTGACTGTGGAGCCAGGCTATAGCCAGTAGGTATTGAAGCAAAGAACAAGATGGAGCCCCTCCCCATTCCATCTACAGAAGACAACTTCAGCGTTAACCAAGTCTTATTTCAATACTGGGGACAGGATAGCATCCTCCACCATGCCTTGAGGCAGTGGGTAATGTCAGAGGGCTTAGTACATGCTGTGACAATGAAAGGGAATGACTGGGAGGTTCAGGAGAAAGAGTCAGGGACTGCTGTTGCTAGCATTGGGTGCCTTGGAAGAGGGCAAGATAGCAGTTGAGGAACATATAATAATAATTTAATAATTTATTATTTATACCCCGCCCATCTGGCCAGGTCTCCCGCCACTCTGGGTGGCTTCCAACACACATTAAAATACATTAAAATATCACAGATTAAAAACTTCCCTAAACAGGGCTGCCTTTAGGTATTTTCTTTTTTTATATAATTGTAATCTTTATTAAATTTAAAATCAATATAAAACAAAACAATCCTCTAAAATACAAACAAAATCAATACATACATAAATAATCATACAATTTCAAACAAAACTTACTCCATCTTCTCAAATATATCAAATATATCATCAGCTTGTCTTATATATCTTCCATTCTATCTTCGCATCTTCTTTTGTAAATCGACTTTCCCTTCTCTTCTATCCTGACTATAAAATTATTTATCTTCCTACTGCTTCCATTGACTTTCCTTCTTGGAATACTACAAAATATTGGTTTCAAACCCAAGTTCTTTTAAATATACTCCAAATTTTTCCCAATTGTCATTGAATTTTTTTATTGGAACCGCCCCTAATCAAATTCGTTAATTTAGCCAAATCAATATAACCGATTAATTTCTCCTGCCAATCTCTAATGGTGGGTACTTCCTTACTTTTCCATAGTTTTGCAATTAAAATTCTCGCCGCCGCTACTGAATATAAGAATATCTTTTCATCTTTTTTAGCCACTTCCTCTTCAACCATTCCTAATAGGAAAGATTCTGGAGTCTTTTTTATGTTATATTTAAATATTTTCTTTAATTCTTCTAGTACTCCATTCCAGAAAGGTTTAATTTTTGGACAATGCCACCAGATATGTAGGAACGTACCTACTTCTCTTTCACACCTCCAGCAATGATTGTCTTTAACTTTATACATTTTATAAATTTTAACTGGCATCAGATACCACTTATAGAACATTTTTATTAAATTTTCTCTAATTGTTTCTGACGCCGTAAATTTCCATGTTACACTCCAGAGTTTTTCCCATTTATCCATTTCTATTGTTTTCCCTAGATCCATTGCCCACTTCGTCATTGTCTCCTTAACAACTTCATCCTTCACTTCCCATTCTAGAATGGTGTTATACACTTTTGATATGATTTTCCGTTCACTTTGTAATAGACTTTTTTCAAGTAGGGATGGTTCGGACATAAACCCTCCTTTTTTCATATCTTCTTGAAACCTACTGTTTAATTGATAATATTGGAGACACCCTGCCAATTGTTGCCTAACATCTTCATATTTTTTAAATTTAAATACCCCTTCTTTTTCCTCTATTAAGTCCTTATACTTTATCCATTTTCCATCATTATTTAATTTTTTCACTGTTATTATTTCAGTAGGTGACAACCATTTTGGTGTCTTCGGTTCCATCAGGGGTTTATGTCTTTCCCATACTTTCAATAGAGATTTTTTAATAACATGCGTGTTAGGTATTTTCTAAATGTCAGGTAGTTGTTTATCTCTCTGACCTCTGATGCGAGGGCATTCCACAGGGCGGGTGCCACTACCGAGAAGGCCCTCTGCCTGGTTCCCTGTAGCTTTGCTTCCTGCAGTGAGGGAACCGCCAGAAGGCCCTCAGCACTAGATCTCAGTGTCCGGGCTGAACGATGTGGGTGGAGATGCTCCTTCAGGTATACAGGACTGAGGCCATTTAGGCAAGTGTCCCAGATGCGTCCTAAATCCATGTGAGGAAGTTCAATTTTGCCATCAGTACCAGCTGCCACAGGGACCAATCAGTGACATATATGTGGCAAATGTAAGGTACTAAATCTTTACAAGAGGAGGGCAGTCCAAGATTTTTTTAAGAAACCAACCAACCAACAAACAAGTGTCTTCATTTACAGTGTGATCTGATGGTATGCAATGGGTGAGTTTTGAGCTATCCAGGCTGAGCTGGGCTCAGCCAGGATCTTCTTCTTTGGCGATCACTCGTAGCCGAGTAAGATTGTCTTCTGTAAACACGATTTTAACAATGGGTCCGTAAGTGACTGTGGAGGCCGATTCTGGATCCACACGTCCTTCCACAGTGGGGACATTGGTTTCCAGGCAGGAGTTGATCACGGTGTGGATTTGACAAGTGTGCCTTCGTCTTAGCAAGTTTCTCCCTTACGTCCTGAGATCGAGTTTCTTCAAAGCCCATGACACCAGTGTGACTCCCTTATCCTGGCTCAGCCAGGAATATACTAGCGTAACTCCCTCAATTCACCTGAGCCAGATCTATACTGACTCAGCTGAGGCTCAGCTGATGGAATTTACACCACCATAAGTCCTCCAAAAGGGATGTTCTGGGGTTGGGGTTGAGGGGTGCAACATGTAAAGGAAAAGCATATACTTATTCCAAATTTATTTCCATTTAGTCACATAATCTGGCAAGCCAGCTGGCCAAAAGAGGCAATATAACTCAAGCTGGACTTTAAAGGCATGTATTTCCTCTGCCAAACTTGGGCTAGCTTAGCAATCAGTAGCCCTGCTCCTGAACAGGTTTCGGAACAGGGGTAATTTCCCTTTCTATATTTAGGACTGTTCTGTTAGTGTGGAGCAAAGCACTCTGTTTTCAGTGCTGTTCATCCATGCCTGGCTGCTGCGCTCTTAATGAATGCAAGATATTTTAATGCCTCTCTCATGCTCTTTTGCATCAATATATATTAAAAGCAAAAACTACTGTAGTAAGCATATGCTTTATGACTTCATATTACTATAATTCAACAAAGCCTACAATTAGAACTAAATCCCAATAATCTATCTCTAAAAATGGTCATTGCTTCATTCACTACTCTAAACCAGAAAGTAAATATTTTTTCTTTCCATATCTACGCTTAATAGCTCTATTTCTGAATTTTATTTCCAATGCTCTTAGACGTAGAATAAATGATTTCTATGCAGAAATATAACACTGCGGCAACTGCTGCTGATTCTCCACAGACCGATAGAATTTCATGATCATTAACAATCAACAATAACCATCAACAATAAACATTTAATGATGAACATAAAAGATCCAAGCATTAGAAGACCAAGTAGACACAAATGGAATCCTGCTCTAAATCTTTCTATTGTACATGTAAGTAGACACATTACTTCTTTCTTTCTTTTTTTGCAGGACACTAAACAATAAGCATTGATAATCTTTTAATTACCACATCGTAGCTGTAAATGCTTCCGTCCCAGGGAGCACATTTAGGGGACTTTTACTGTGAAGTCAGAATGCAAGCTTCTCTCTATAAGTAGCAGCCATCTAATTTTCACAAGTATACAATGAAAGTTATGCCATTGGGCAAGTTAAGAAAACAAGTCTAATTTCATATTTTGACTATTCTGTAGCAGAGCATAAAATGGTTTTCTCCATTTTTCTTTGCCTCTATCTTCCCAACTCCACCCATATAACCTTAATAACTAAAGTCATAATGGGCAGAAAATCAGCAGGAGGAACTATTTTTAATCTGGGATCTTAAAGTTATGGGGAATTGATCCTGTTGTCCTTCTGCAGCTATTTAAAAGACATAGCAGGGCCTTCATCTGGGGGAGATGCAAACAAAGCAAAGGAAAAACGTTACAATTAACAGTGCCTCTTAGAAAAACCTCTGTGCCCTAGAAACAATTTCATCTATGCAGTGTCCTTCAAATATATACAGGGGCGGAGAAAGGCTGCTTCTAGATCTAATCAATATTGCACCATATCAAAAAGAGTATATATAACTTCTGTACAATACTTTTTGGTCAATACATGTGAAGGAGAAATCTGTACTGATAAGGCTGATAGCTTTGGCACATAAGGCAGGGAGATGCTGTTTCAACAGATAGTATAGTAAATAAACTAGATGTACCATAACAGGAAATATAGTCTGTCTGTGGTTAAGCCACAGTGAGAATGGAAGAGGAAACTGAGAGTAAGGACACTTAAAACATGAAATGAGAAGTATTCCAATAAACATCTAGGGGCTCTCTGGAACATTAGACTCACACTGCAGGGCTTAAGGTATCGGACAATATGAGAAGGGAATGTTTTGGAGGGCAAATTTGATCCTGGTGAGTCTGTCATTTTCATAAAAGGAATACAAACAACTGTATAAAAAAGGATGACAATTTAAGCTCAGGGTGATCTTTTGACTTGAACTCTGATGGATTGTTACCAGTGCATTTTTTCCTGGCAGTATGCAACATTAAACACTACAGTGGTACCTCCGGTTGCAGACAGAATCTGTTCCGAAGCTCCGGTTGGATCCCGAGGTTTCTGCAACCGGAGGTGCCTGTTCTGCACATGTGTGTGGCGCGTAAAGCACTTCTGCACATGCGCCAGTGGTGAAACCCGGAAAAATACTTCCGGGCTTGCAGCTTTCGCAATCCGAAGTTTATGTTACCTGAGGGTAACGTAAGCTGAGGTTCTACTGTACAGAGTACAGAAAAAGGTATGGTGTTGCAGCAAGTCATTTAACCGTCAAGAATACTGGCACCTTTTCTTCTAGAAACAAAGCACTGATGGTTACTATACTGGGTTATCCTCTGGGACAGGGGTCCCCAGACTTACCCGCCTTCGGGCCGGAGTGCGGGGGAGTGCGCGCGCAGTGGGCCGGAGGGTGGGGGAGTGCGCGCCAGTGTGCATGCGCACACCCATTTACTGGCGCGGTGGCGCGGTTCCAGGCCAGAAAAATTGCCGAAAATTGTTTGTGCGCATGCGTATGGGCCTCCCCCGACCCGGAAGTGCACCGGAAATGACCTCTTCTGGGTCGGGAGATGCCCATATGCATGCGCAGAAACGATTTTTGGCAATTTTTTCAGATCTGGAAGCGCGCCGCCGCGCAGTGCGCCGCAAGAGCGGGCGGCGGGCGGCGGGGGCCGTCGCGGGCCGGATTGGGAGGCCAATTGGGCCGCATCTGACCCGGGGGCCGTAGTCTGGGGACCCCTGCTCTGGGATAAGCTGATGGGTCTCCTCTAGTAATAAAATAGCATGTCTTTGAAAGTGCAAGAAACTTTTATTTTGCATTCTCTTTATATCCTAGTGTGAAGCTGTGTGCACTCTCAATAAATCTTTTGCTAATTTTTAACTCCATTGTCTTGACTCTACAAACTTGAATGAATCCTCAGGGACCAGATAAGGTGAATTTGGTAAGGTGGCTGTAGAATACTTCCGCATCAAGATCTGGAACCAAACTAATAATAACAGAAAATAAAATCCTACACATATCATAAATGCACAAAATCTGCATCATACATTCTCAACCATGCCAGGTGGTAGCTGTGATGTCAGATGACTGATGATATGTTGGAGTAGCTTTAAATAGCTATTGTAAACTCATTGGCTGTAGCATTAACCTGCCACATTAATGATTATTTTGGGAATGAAGACTCAGCCTTCCCTTAATCCCCAATGAAACCATTGGGGAAAGAGATTGGACTCAGAATAAACTTCCTCTGACGTGTAAAGAGCAAGACCTCTTAGCAACTCCTCCTTGCTTTCCACTCCATGCACAAATTATTGTAGGTTCCCACTCCTTTTGTTTACACCTTATGGTGCCTCCTTGTTCACCATGTACTATTTAAGTATTATGAAGCAAAAAATTTAACTGCCATTTTGTTCTAGGTATTTGAAATTCATTTCTCTTGCACTCAGCTTTCGTATAGCCTGCCAAAAATCCACTCGCATATATGTCCTTTCCACACAAGGTATTCATTTAAGGGAGCTGTTCACTGTAATGAGGTAAAAGCTTTGGACTCTCCTATTCAACAAATACATTTCTGATGCAGACTTTGTGGATATAGGAGGAGTGCCAGCTTGGCCATGCGACCATGGGTGCCCAAAGCCATGGATGCCATGCAGTGTGAAAAACTTTGGGTGCCCAGCCCCTTCATGGGGAATTTTGTGGGTGCTCGGGCATCCAGGGCCCCTGGGAATTGGCACCTATGGGATACAGTGAAGTCAATGGGACTTCACTGTATCCCATAGGATACATTTTCATTTCCATGAAAATGGGTATAGGACTATAGCCTTAAATGTAACTCCCTGAGCTAGAATACTATAAGATTTTTCTCTTGATAACGAGGATATCACAGATTCTCCACTCATTTCTTTGAAGGCTCACCTGGAGGTGGGACAGCTCCACTTTGCAGGAGCAAAGTGAGCCTGTTTGTGGAGGAGCAGCCATAGAGAATATATTTAAACTAGCATCTGCATTATTTACATGGTGGCTGTAAGATGTGTATAATGGCTCTATTTTGAGTATGTAGCAGAATTCGGGAATCTGTCCAAGTTTTCTGTAACCAGAGAGTCAGCCAAGATGAAGAGAATATTTTCTATTCAGCAACTAGCCTTTCACCCTCTCTTTCTCTCGCTCACACACTTTTTTAACAGGCAGAAACTGCAGGGTAATTTGTCAGGGCTTTCTCCCTGGTGTTACAGTGTATACAGCATATCAGACTCTACATTCCTGCAGAGTGGATGGCTAGAACAAATGTCATAAAACTCAGTAGCTTGCTGCACTGATAACTAGAGGGTTATGAACACCACGCTGAGAAAACCTGCATAAAGAATAATGTCATTACCTTAACATTGCAGGTTGGTTTAATTAGCCGTTTGCGCTAATTAATCCAGACTGGAAAATTATTGAGTAACTACCAAATGCTTTTGGAAAGCTATTCTTGTGTGCTGGCAAGTAGTGCAGCAAAATGGCCACATTCACAATATAGTTAACTATGCAAAAGAAAAGAAAGATGTGCTGTCATATTATGATGTAGTATTCAGAAAAGGATAGTCTAGAAAAGCAGGAAGTTCAGGAAGGAAGTTCATTTAGAAAAGGAACTATTACCAGCAAGAGGATAACTTGTTCTTGGAAATTCCAATTCCAAAACCATGATTATTATCATGACTCCAGAGTTCAGCCAGTGAACATGACAGACCCAAAAGTGTTATCAGTGAAGGAGATGAACAGGGTTCCTGGCTCAGTGCATGGACCCACAGAACCAGAGCCTGTAGAACTTAAGGCAAGAGCCTTATGGGCAGCTCTTCCTCAGCCTGGAAGTCTAAGTGCCTCCCACACTACCTCACCAATCCAGCAGTACAGGGAACATACCAGGCAGAAGGACATAGATTGCAGTAGATGTGCCCTTGTTCAGGACTCTTTAAAAGATTCCATTTCACCAAAAGGGGGAAGGGAATAGGAGAGGTAGACTGGAGTAGAGGCTCAAATGGCGACAGGTCACATTCAACAGTTGTTGGAACAAGTTGTTCACTTGGAGCTCTCCTTGGTACTGACAGCTTACTTCCCATGCCCTGTAGGCTCCTCTGTAGGACTAGAACAAAAGAATTATATAATCATGGTGGCCATATAGAAAGCCACTATAAAGAGGTGCAGGGGTTGGTTTTGCTCTCTGCATTTTTCTTGAAGCTGTCGAGTGGTGAAAATCATGTCCACTGCCCCCCTAGAAGGCCCCAAACCATTTTGGGATTCAGGAAGGGTCACCTCGGATATTGTCTGATTCTGTCCATTTATGTCTGATTTATGTCTGATTCTTTCCATTTTTCTTTGGAGATGGATGTAAAAACTCTTGTTCAAGCTAAGTGGAGGAGGGGATTGAAATTGAACAAACATGACAATGCACAATTAGAATCGTATCTGTATGAGAATGTCAGCCAATAGTGCATTATTCTCAATAGGATGCACATTCCAATGCACAGCCGCATCAAACCCTTGCACACTTAGTCAACATGCAAGCACCAGCTGTAATGCTCATCGCTATTTGCAACTGTTTTTCAGGGGCAATGGTGGGGGGGGGCATGAAGGGCTGGGGATACACTTTATCTCCTCAGCCCTTTGCTGTTCTCAATCTAAAGGGAGAAGGATCGGGGTGGGGCATGAATTGTGAGCAACCAGACATATCAGTTCTGTGGGTGACCTCTGGGCTCTTATTAGGAGGTAAGAAGCGCATGAATTAAAAACTAATGCAACTTAAAGATGTTTAAAAGGTCCAGAATGGTTTACTTGTTCTAAACAATATTCTTTAAGCATATTATTAGGACCAAATGAGCCACGGAGCAGTTACAACTTCTCTGATTAATTTTTTAAGAGGATTAAAATGCCTAGAAGGGTGAATGCCAATTTAATTGCCTTTGGCATCAGTGGGATTGAATGGGCTTAATGACTGTCATTTGGTGATAGTTTTTCAATTATTTATTTATATAATGCCATCTGTGTACAATGTTGATTTACATAATAGCACAAGCCAAAAACAACTGTGGATCTCTGCCCCGAGGAACTTTCAGTCTAAGGCCCCATCTTGACTATACATCTAAAGGAGTATCATACCAGTTTAAGCAGTCATCATTCCCCCCCAAAGAATCATGGAAAGTGTAGTTTGTTAAAGATACTGAGAGTTGTTAGGAGATCCCTGTTCCCAGGGAACTCTGGGAATTGTAGCTCAAATGCAATTAACAACAACAATCCTACCCCTCCCAGTTCATCTGAAACTATATAGAAAGGGTTGTTGTTGTTGTTTAGTCATTCAGTCGTGTCCGACCCTTCGTGACCCCATGGACCATAGCACGCCAGGCACTCCTGTCTTGCACTGCCTCCCGCAGTTTGGTCAAACTCATGTTCGTAGCTTTGAGAACACTGTCCAACCATCTTGTCCTCTGTCGTCCCCTTCTCCTAGTGCCTTCCATCTTTCCCAACATCAGGGTCTTTTCCAAGGAATAGAAAGGGTGGGGGCTTTTAAAAGCAAGATGTGTAAGGAGGAACTGTGATGGGAAGAATGAGACAACTTTAGAAGGAAGCAGGAGTCTCGAAAGGAGCCTGGGGGCTGCTTCCTCACCTGAGCTGTAAACTGAGAGCCAACTAGCAATTAAGGAGAAAGGATTAACATGCTACACCATGTTGCAAAGTAATTCCATTTAATTTTAATTAATGTACTTTGGAACAACAGATTTCAGGATAACAGTTTAGATGTCAAAAAAACTTCCCAATCTTTATTCAGGTAGGTAGCCGTGTTGGTCTAACACAGTCAAAATAAATATTATTATAATTTTTAAAAAATTGTCCAGTAGCACCTTAGAGACCAACTAAGTGTGTTCTGGGTATAAGCTTTCGTGTGCATGCACACTTCTTCAGATACACTGAAACAGAAGTCACCAGACCCTTATGTATAGATTGGGATTATTCTCTGTTTTGTATGTGTGTTCACTATCAAAGACCGGGCATAGTTCTGCATACATAAATCTCATTGCTTTCAACAGTATTTGCACACATAATCAGGACTGAATACATTATTTCCTGAAATACAATGAATGTTGAATACTAAAGTTAACAACTGCTCATTGGGTTCACAGGGTAAATGTTTCCAGTCACTTTCCCAATTTCCATAGCCTTCAATAGAACAATTCTTAATTTACATAAAGCCAATTATTGGTTTCATTCTTTATTCTGTCATAATAAACTTATCCCGATAAAAGCAGGATATAGATATCATCTCTCCATTAAAATCCAAGGGAGTTGCAGTAAAATGAACTGTTCTAAAGCTCTCAATGAGGCCATGTTCTGTTATATTTTCAAGACTTAATTTAATCGCTTTTGTAGGCCTATTAACTGCTCTGAAAAAGAAGTTAAAAGTTTGTATATAAAAGCTTTACTGTATGATTCTGTCACATCTAGAAACAAAAGAAGCCACCATAGAGAACAGGTGTGGGGACTTTTGGCTTCCCAGATATTGCTGAACTACAACTTTGGCCAGAGTTGTTGTTTCTTTTAAAATAATAATAATATATGTTTCTATTAAGAATTTTATAAGTAACAAGTGTACATTCAGTGTCTCTATTCAATTTGAGACATTTTTGTTGTAAGCAATGTGGGGTTGGGGAGGAAATAGAAGTGGGGAGATAGACTGGGGAAATAGAGAAGGAGAAGGGGGTGAGAGAGACAGTAAACTTTCATTCTTCACAGTGTATGAGTGGTGCTTTTTTCTCAGCATCGTGTGGATAGGTGTCTTATTTTTGCTGGTGGAGTGAGTGATCGGAGGGCCCAAGGCATGCTTGGTTGCAGTTGACTGGTTGCAGTGTGTTTCGATTGTCTTGGGGGGGGGCGTGTTGGGTTAAGTTAGCCATATTGATTTGTCTGTTGTCAGGGAGTTCAGTCATTGTCTTGTTGGCTTGTCCCTATGTCCGGGGCTGATGGGAGCTGTAGTTCAGCAACATCTGAGGGACCAAAGGTTCTCCATACTATTATAGCAGGTCAGTCTTTTTGGTCCATCTGGCCCAATATTGTTTCTTCTGACTGGTAGGAGCTCTCCAAGGTTTGAAGCAGAGGTATTCCCCTTCACTTTGTCACTGATTCTTTCTAAATAAGTGATGCCAGGAACTGAACTGGAAGCCATCTACCTACAATGCCATACTACTGAGTGATGGTCCTTTCCATTTCCAGCTGCCATTGAAGCCTTGACAACTTTATGTAAGAAATTAACCAGATCACGTTAACTATGTGCTTAATTTTATTGAGAAGTAATTAATTGTTTATGGTCACATTTATATTGAATTTTATCCTTGGCCAAGAATTATAGTCCCCAATTGCACATTATATTATCTATGAATCCAGAATCAATGTACATTTGCCCACTTACTTACACCAGCTCATGCTGTGAACAGGTTATGTTGTCTCTTGTTAGTAAATGATTAAAATGTTGACTGGTTGAATTTTTAAACTGTCCTATTAAAAGCACAAAAGAGAACCCTACTTGAACACAACAAAAGCCCATCAGCCCTCTCCTACAGTTGCTCCCCAGCAACTGATATTCAAGAAATATTCCTAAAACTATTCTGTATTAGATACCGAGCAGAGAAATAGTGCAAAGCTGGAGTCAATAAACTATGAGGGGTCAGGTATGAAACAACAATAGAAGTATAACTTCAATTAGTCAACACATCATAAAGACATAAGATCTATGGTGAATCAGACCTGTTCAACATCCTGTTCTCATCATGGACAACTAGGTTATGGTGGTGATTTTTAAATTTATATACTGCTTAATTCCCAGATGCCTATGGAAAAGGTAAAAGGTAAAGGTAAAGGACCCCTGGACAGTTAAGTCCAGTCAAAGAATACTATGGGGTTGTGATGCTCATCTCACTTTCAGGCCGAGGGAGCCGGTGTTTGTCCATAGACAGCTTTCCGTGTCATGTGGCCAGCATGACTAAACCACTTAAGGTGCGATGGAACACCATGATGTGCATGGAAATTTTGCTTACCTTCCTGCCACAGCGGTACGGTACCTATTTATCTACTTGTGCTGGTATGCTTTCCAACTGCTAGGTGGCAGGAGCTGGGACAGAGCAACAGGAGCTCACCCCGCCACAGGGATTTGAACCGCCGACCTTCTGATCGGCAAGCCCAAGAGGCTCAGTAGTTTAGACCACAGCGCCACCCGCGTCCCATGCCTATGAAAAACCTGCAAGCAGCACCTGAGCATAACAACGCTTTCTCCACTTGCAGTTCCCAGCAATTTGTATTCGGAAGCATAATGCCTCTGATAATATAACATAGCCTTTTCCTCCATGGTGATGGCCAGAACTACATATTGCAGGTGTGAAAATTATCCTTTGTCCTTAATTCAGCTTTATGGGTGACACATGACACTAATTTTCTGAAAAAGGGAGGAAAACTCACCTCCGCCTACTTTCTCCACACTGTGCATCAGATTATACACCTCTATCATGGACCCCTTACTTGCATTTTTTTATAAACTTAAAAGCCTCAAATGTTGTAACCTTTCCGCATAAGGAGGGCACACCTGAGCCTTAAGGGGGAGCCTTGCATGCACAGATGCAGCACCTGAATAGGTAAGGATTGTACCCTTAGCATCTAATGTAAGACCTGTAATTTAGTAAGACATGAGGTATAAAATACATATTTTTAAACAACACCTTAAATACCTTAAACAAAATTATGATAACAAAAGTATTTGTGGATAAGATGCATGAAAAACACATACACATGTATGTTTAAGTAGTGTAATGCAAGGGAAATTAAAACTATTTGGTTATTTTTGTTAAGTTACAGTTACATGTTTTGATGCTCTAAGAAGAGGTGGATGCTGGATGGCAGTATTGCTACCCATCCAGAGCCTTCTAAATTTTATAAATAACTAAATAAACAATAAGGCATGCTAGCAACATACAGACACAATATTCCTGGGTTTTCTGGTTTCCCTTTCTTATGGAGATATGAAACTCTACTACACATAAGTGCATAATAGCATAGTTGTATTTTTGGAATATTTACCTGGGAAATATGCTTTCAGAAAGAAAAATGTAGACATTTCTAATCTCCACAGAGTATGTGAATGGCAAGAAAACTGTTTGCTACCTCCCTGCCTTTCTTCCAGCCGTACGTTTTCATATCTTGACAGGTCTGTAAGTAATATCTTCTCGAAGCAATTGACCTGGGAGGCACAAGGGAGACAAAGAAATGCTACAAACACAGCAATACGTGGTGTTATTGCATTGTAGCTTCCTACATTATTGATAATGTTCAATTTTGTCTGGTCCATAAGTTTCCACACTCTGCTCCATACTTGATTGTTATTATCAATAGCTAGTTTTGATGTCTGTGCAGCTTTTCAACTATATATATATATATATATATATATATATATATATATATATATGAATATATATTTGATTGGGTTAGTTCAGCCCCTATCAAATATCTGCATAAGCTAATGCAGCAAACTCTTTCTCCCTGTTCAAATATGAACATTCAATGCAACATTTTATTTATTAATTATATCCTTCCATCTGTGGAGCTCAGGGCGGGATACTTGTGTCCTTATTTTAACTTCACAATAGCACTGTGAAGTAGGTTTGGCTGAGAGGGAATGACTGGCTTAAGGCCATTCAAAGAGCTTCATGACTGAGTATCTCCAGTACTAGAAGTATATCTCTGTGTACTAGAAGTTCACTGAGGCAGTCATGACATTTAAGGGCCAGCATGTGTCTCACTTGATTACTCATCACTTGATGACTCACAACTGAAGTCTGGTTCATATGTTGTCTGCAGTGACGTTGGACTCACTTCTATGCAAATGGCAGCAATGTCTGATGTAACTCAGCCACATGGATTGGAAACACTGCCATGGGAAGTGATCACATCACCAGCCCATGGCAACATGATCAGGTTGCTTCAAACAATATCATCAAGGCACAGGAGTAGCCACATCACAGTAGATCTCATGCTGATCCTCCATGTAAAGTGTGAATTGATTCCCCTGACAAGTTTGTAAGACATGTCCTTGCAATAGGTCTGAGATTATGTGCATATTGTTAAGAGTGAGATCATGCCTTTCTCCTCCCCACTTCTAATGTGCTGGTTTATGAGTTAAGCCATAGCTGTAAACAAAGTGATCCTGGGTTGAAAGTACAAATACAGTCATACCTCGGTTTAAGTATGCTTCAGTTTGAGTACTTTCAGTTTAAGTACTCCACGGACCATCTGGAATGGATTAATCCACTTTCCATTACTTTCAAAGGGAAAGTTTGCTTCAGGTTAAGTACGCTTCAGTTTAAGTACTCCACGGACCATCTGGAATGGATTAATCCACTTTCCATTACTTTCATTTTTTTTAAATTTTAAAATAGCCTTATTTCAAATAAAAATTTAAAAATTGTTTACAACGAGTCTTCACAAGTGTATACAAGTAAAACATACAACGAAGTATATCAAACTAAATTCTTAAAACTGAAACTATACATACCAAAATTATGTTTCAAGGTGTATTCCATTTCCACAAATAAACGATACTTCCAACCCTTCTCCATCATATCTGGTTTTCTTTGTTGTTGTTTCCCATACTTTCAATGGGAAAGTTCGCTTCAGGTTAAGTATGCTTCAGTTTAAGTACTTCACAGATCATCTGGAACGGATTAATCCACTTTCCATTACTTTCAATGGGAAAGTTCGCTTCAGGTTAAGTACACTTCAGGTTAAGTACAGGCTTTTGGAACCAATTGTGTACTTAAACCGAGGTACCGGTACTACTGTAGTACAATTAGAAATACAAACCTCCTAAATTTGGGAGGAGTTTTTGGGGAAATGAAAGAGAGAAAATGTTGTCCATCTTTCACATTTTAGGGGGATTGGGAAAAGAAAATGATGGAGGAAATGGTAGTTGGTCATTTTGGTGAAATCAAAATGGTGTCCACCAGCCAAGAGTATCCACAAATAGGGCTGTCGTTTCACCTGATGGACAACATGTTTCTTTCCCTGGAATGATCACTTACCTTTCCCCCTAAAAATGGTTCTCAGAGTAATCCTATATCACGACACAGGGACATTCTAAGACAGGAAATGGTGGCTGATAATATATGGGACATTTTGTGGAAATAAAAAGGAAAAGGAAAAGGACTCCTTCACTCACACTCACACACTCACACACACACACACACACACACACACACACACACCATTTTGTTGCAATGCTCTGTGAATACGGCTGTACAGTTGGGAAGGGGCATTTTATATCTGTGGTAGAACAAAGTCTATAAACATATGGCTCTACAAATCTAAGCTATGTTTGCAGATTTGGTTAAATTCATTAACGTAGTTTACTACATTTTTTATCCTGCCTTTCTTTCATTGTGGAACCCAAAAGTTCCCGGGCAATTCACCCATCCAGACCGAGACCTGCTTTGCTTCAGAGGCAAAGTTCCTCCCTGGTAGACCACACACTCATTTTTATCCCAGAACATGCCATGTGAACCATGGTAGATTTTATTTTTTAATCTTTCAACTGGCAATCCAACACAGTTTCAGAAAAGCTTGAATCATCTCTTATCTTCCCCTCTTATGATGGAGGCATTGGCTACACTCCAGAGAAACTCAGGAGCATTCAGCAAACATGTTGTGAAGCCGTACTGGAGGTGGGGTAGAGGCACATGTTGCAGCAAGCTTTCTGTATCTGTATAACACATGTTGAAAAACCATCTGTGTGTTGCTTTTGTTTGCCAGAAAACTAGTCTAGCACACCATTCCTTTTTTGTGGTTTTTTAAAAATTGAAATATCTCTCCCTCTTCTCATATATATATATATATATATATACATACACACACACACACACACACACACACACACACACACAAATATATATATATATATATACACACACACACACACACACACACACACACACACACACACATAATGATTTCTCAGTCTAGGAACAGGGGGGCACTGTGGTCTAAACCACTGAGCCTTGGGTTTGCTGATCAAAAGGTCGGCAGTTCAAATCCCCACGATGGGGTGAGCTCCCATTGCTCAGTCCCAGCTCCTGCCAACCTAGCAGTTTGAAAGCACGCCAAAAAGTGCAAGCAGATTAATAGGTACCACTCCGGCGGGAAGGTAAATGGTGTTTCCGTGCACTGCTCTGGTGTTGGTGTTCCGTTGCACCAGAAGCGGCTTAGTCGTGCTGGCCACATGACCCAGGAAAACTGTATGCAGAGGGGACTAATGCCGGCTCCCTCGGCCTGTAAAGCGAGATGATCGCCGCAACCCCAGAGTCATTTGCAACTGGACTTAACTGTCAGGGGTCACTTTACCTTTTAGGGATGTAAAAAGTCATCACTTTCTTTTCTGCCTTGTATTTGTCACATGCAGCATTGTTTCTGTTAGTCTTTAGATGGTCTTTCACAAAAAACTAACTTATTCACCTTGTTGTCAGCAAAATGTTTTACGTCACATAATAAATTACATTGTTGAAAATTACGGTGTAATTATGTTAGTCTACTCCAATCATTTCATTGCAAATGAAACAATGCAAATTGGGTGTGTGGGTGTGTGTAATCAATTACCTATTGACTGTGGACTGAAAGCAGCAGCAGCAGCAGCAAACACCAATTGTATTTGCTAATTGATTTTTGTTCCAGACATTGGACGAATAAGCAATGCCTATTCTGCTTCCCTTATCTGCTTTCATTGGAATTCTCTAACATCCCTAGTCATCTGAATAAAACTTTTTGTATTTGAACCAGGGCTATAGTGACCCGAAGTTATAGTGGGCTGATGAGTACTTAAGTTACTAGAGACAAGTTTTATTATTGAGGGAGATGTGTTATTTGAGTTTACATATTCACAGGAAAAACTGGGGATCAAGTAGCAATACTGCAGCTGCCATTTGGGGTTGGTTGATGCACTGTAGAAGAGAAGAAGAAGAGTTTGGATTTGATATCCCGCTTTATCACTACCCGAAGGAGTCTCAAAGCGGCTAACATTCTCCTCTCCCTTCCTCCCCCACAACAGACACCCTGTGAGGTGAGTGGGGCTGAGAGACTTCAGAGAAGTGTGACTAGCCCAAGGTCACCCAGCAGCTTCATGTAGAGGAGCAGAGACGCGAAACCAGTTCCCTCCCCAGATTAGGAGTCTACCGCTCTTAACCACTACACCATACTGTACTGAACATAAGAAAGGATCTGAGTGATGGTGGCAGTTTTGTCCAGACTTTTAAGTATCAGTGGATGCTCATAAACTCAAAAGGCCAGCAGTTCAATCCTTGGCATCTCTAAGCATGACGTAGAGACACCGTTGTCTGAAATCCTGTTGAGCCATTGCAAAGGCACCCTGGACAATACTGCGCTAGAAGGACCAGTGGCCTATCTTAGTGTGAGGCAGCTTCCAGTGTCACTGTGTTGTCTCACTGGATCTAGTCTTGGTTTGAAGAGAACAGTGAGTGGTGAAGTTTAGTTTCTGTCCACTATAGAAAGGGTCGAGAGTAGAGACCAGTATTTTACCACTACAGTCAACCTCATGATACGTCCGCTTCAGGTTGCAACTTTTCAGGTTATGGATGCGCTGAACCCGGAAGTCCCGGAACGGTTACTTCCGGGTTCAGTGCTTCCGTAACCTGCTCGCATGTACAGAAGAGCTAAATTGTGCTTTGCACATGTGCAGAAGTGCCCCATTGCATCACGCGTGTGAGCAGATGCGACGTTTCATGTTGCAGCCTTTTCATGTTGTGAACGGGCTCCTGGAAGGGATCCCGTTCACAACATGAGGTACCACTGTATTTACTATATTGCTATACCATCTTTTCCTTGAAGGAGCGCAAGATGGTGTATATAGATCTCCCCTCTGTTTTATCATCCCAACAACCCTGTGAGGTACATTAGAGAGAGACAGGGACTGGCCCAAGTTCACCCAGTGAACATCATGGCTGAGTGGCGATTTGATCTCCCCTCTGTTTTATCATCCCAACAACCCTGTGAGGTACATTAGAGAGAGACAGGGACTGGCCCAAGTTCACCCAGTGAACATCATGGCTGAGTGGCGATTTGAACCCTGGTGTCTCAGGTCATGATCCAACATTAACCTTTACACCACACCGACTCTCCAAAACTATGACTGTGATGGTAATTGCAATGAACTGCCAGAAACAGTAACAATGAAGCTGGTTCTGGTGCTGGGGTAATTTCTGGGTATTCCTGTATGACGATTAACGAAGTGAACCATGTGTCTTGCTGAGCGGTCCTGTATTACTGATGGTGATATTTATTTATTTTCAGAGTGTATATCTCAAGGCAGAAACAAGTCTTCTTCTTTGGCAATCACTCGTAGCCAAGTAAGATTGTCTTCCATGAACATGGTCTTAACATTGAGTCCGTAAGTGACCGTGAAGGCTAATTCTGGATATCCGCATGTCCTTCCAGAGTGGGGATATAGGTTTCCGAGAGGGAGTTGATCATGGTGAGGATTTGCCAAATGTGCCTTCTTCTCCCTTTCGTCCTGAGTTCAAGCATCTTCAAAGTCTGTGACCCCTTTGGTAAAGGCTATTGTCCAATTGGAGTGCTCACAGGCCAGTTGTCATGAAGTGCTAAAACTGTGGGATGGATAAATAGTAGATAAATAGGAACCGCTACAGCGGGAAGGTAAACGGCGTTTCCATGCGCTGCTCTGGTTTGCCAGAAGCGGCTTTGTCATGCTGGCCACATGACCTGGAAGCTATACGCCGGCTCCCTCGGCCAATAATGCGAGATGAGCGCGCAACCCCAGAGTCGGTCACGACTGGACCTAATGGTCAGGGGTCCCTTTACCTTTACCTTACAAATGTCTAACACAACTGTTTTTAAAAATGAAGCCAATATTTAAAAATATGAAAATAAGGGGGGGGGGGAGAGAGCAGCAACAGGCAGAAAATCAGATGAGAAAGCTATATCCCAAAGGTTGCATGGAAAGTTAAGTCTTGCTTAAAAGTTGCTTGCTTAAAAGTGAGCTGTGATGGGGTGAGGTGAATATCTTTTGGCAGGACATTTTTTAGCCATAGTAACATGTGTTTCATGAGCAGACCTCCCTTTCGCCTTTCATGAAAATATAAATCATTCTGTATGTGCAAACACACTTGTGGGGGTGGGGGAAGGTCACTTCTGCTACTTGTTTGGTTCATATGTTAGAAGAAACAAAACAAGTACTATGGATTTTTAAAAAAATATTTTGCAGTGCATATTATGTAAAGAATATAATTAGCTTGAGAACCCCAGATCCTAGCCTTGAAACCCTCCTTTTCACACTCATTTCTTTAGCTGCAGAAGGACATTAAGACAGCCTGTCGCTTACTAGAAATAAAATATTGACACTGACAATCCTAGTTTAGGCAGATGTTCTGCAGATGCAGAGGAAGATTTAGAATGTGCTCTAAACAAGCAGCCTGAAAATTACTCTCTCACAGATGAATAAGCATCAATACAAACACACAGTCACAAGCCTTGTATTTCTGTATAACACATAATGAAAAACCATCTGTCCATTGTATTAATTTGCCAGGAAGCTAGTCTAGCATACCATTCCCGTTTTTTTCTGAGTTTTGAGAAATCTCGATGCCTGATATATACACAGAGAGACAGGCACACAGGATTTCTTAACTGTATTTCATTTTCCCGGCAGTCACCAGAATGAAACGTCCTCATGTAACGAATGCTAGCCATGGAGATAACAAAGAGATTGGCACTTTATTTTTATTTTTTAAATTAGTTTTTCCCCTCCAGTGCTTGGAGGAGAAAACAACAAAAGAGGACTTTTGATCGAAGCCACTTTGCAGCCCCTTTTCTCTCTTCAGCAGTACTTTCCTGTACTTAAATAATGCATGAGGCATGTCTTCAGACTTACAGAGGAAGCTATTGAAATGGTATTTGTATGGTATTTGAAATGCATTTCAAAGCAAATAGATAAGAACATGGGATATTTGCAATCATCTGAGACTGTACATTTCCCAGTTAAACAGATGCCTATTTCATTAAATTCTAACAATGCCATGCTCCTCATATTGGTCAGTTTTAGATCACCAGCCCTTACAGGGGAGAGAGAGAGAGAGAGAGAGAGAGAGAGAGAGAGAGAGAGAGAGAGAGAGAGAGAGAGAGAGAGAGAGAGAGAGAGAGAGAAGCAGTCATCATGGTGAACGGCAACCCAGCCCAATTTCACATGGGATGGTGTAGCACATTGCATTTTAAAGGGCCAATCACATTTGAATGCTTTTGGAGGAGATGGAAAGAACTGGTGCTGTCCTAGATATAGGACACAATATTATGATGGAAGATTGGGAAAGGTTATGGAAAAGTAATATGAAGTTCACTGCATGTAATGTGCTAAAAGAGAATATGTTAAAGATGATGTATAGATGGTATCTTACACCAGTGAAATTGGCAAAGATTTATCATAAAAAAAGATAACAAATGTTGGAAATGCAAAGAAGCGGAAGGAACCTTTTACCATATGTGGTGGACTTGCCCCCAAGTAAAGAGCTTCTGGGATAAGATTTATAATGAGTTGAAGAAAGTGTTTAAAAACACATTTGTTAAGAACCCAGAGGCTTTTTTACTTGGGATTACAAGAAAAGAATTGCTGAAGAAAGATGTTATTTTTTTTCTGTATGCCACAACAGCAGCCAGAATTGTATTAGCAAGGAATTGGAAATCTGAAGATATGCCTACAGTGGACGACTGGCAGATGAAGCTGATAGAATTTATGGAACTGTCCGAACTGACTGGGAGAATCCGGGACCGGGGAGAAGAAACAGTGGAAGAAGATTGGAAGAAAGAAAGAAGAATAAAACATGCAGCTTAGCTGGCCTATAAACTCATTGGCAAAGGTTTTGTGGTTGGTTTTTTTTATATACATTTTTTTTACAGTAATAAGTGTTGACTACTTGATGCTTTTGAATTATGGTGCAGGAGGAGACTCTTGAGAGTCCCATGGACTGCAAGAAGATCAAACCTATCCATTCTGAAGGAAATCAGCCCTGAGTGCTCGCTGGAAGGACAGATCCTGAAGCTGAGGCTCCAATACTTTGGCCACCTCATGAGAGGAGAAGACTCCCAGGAAAGACCCTGATGTTGGGAAAGATTGAGGGCACTAGGAGAAGGGAACAACAGAGGATGAGATGGTTGGACAGTGTTCTCGAGGCTACGAACATGAGTTTGACCAAACTGCGGGAGGCAGTGGAAGACAGGAGTGCCTGTCGTGCTCTGGTCCATGGGGTTACGAAGAGTCGGACACGACTAAACAACAAGACAACAACAACAACAACAACTTTAGCACATTGTTGTAGTTGTTAAAAGGTTGTTCAGAGACATTAGTTAATGTCTCTTTAAGTTTAATGTCTCTTTAGTTAATGTTCTCTTTAAAAAATAGTCATTATTATTGGCAGACAGCATCAAGAAAGACAACCGTTATTGGCAGAAAGAATTAGAAATGGTGTCATTTGTCAATATGGTGGTCTCCTAAAGACCAGTAGGCAGAAAGTGTACCCTGTCCTTTATGCTGAGAATGAAGAAGCACAGGGAACTATATGCCTATGATTATACAGTAGCTGTTTTATAGGCTGCACATAAAGGCATTACTTCTTCACAGGCAGAAGGTGCATTCAGGCATTTGCCTGAACATGTGAACTCTATGTCCATGAATGTGGGGCAGGGGTGTGCATTCAAGCCACCCCAATATCTCCATGTCATGGAAGGAAATGGCATACATGAGAGGCAGCCATAGAGAATGAGAGGTAGTCTAGCAACAACTGGAAGGTGATGGATTCCCTACTACCTGCCTAAAGCATTAGTTGACCATTTCTATCCTCTCCACTGTACCAATACTCTACCAGCACATTATAATTTTCATATGCAAAAATGGCTCCATTAGTTTCAGAAGGGTAGCACCAGAAGCAGATCAGTGGCTTTTGATCCTGGTATAAAAGATAATATTTAACCATTGGAATCATTATATCCCTCTTTCCAACAGGTGCCATAATTCAAGGTGGCATAGTGGGAGAACTACAAGCCAGATTTGGTGACAGACTCTGTTGGGAGGAGGAAAGCTTATCTTCTCCACCAGAATGTGGTTTCCCATATTTTGTCTGAGCATTTATCCTAAAGTCAGATAGATTTCTGCAATTGTACACTGTGGCCTGGATTACAAAGTTCTGATGGGTGGGATGAGTATGAGGCTGTCCAGCCACACAGAACAGAGTTAAACTAGGCTTTATGATTCAGTCATTTCTTCCAGTAATAGCAAAACAGGCAATAAATGGTATATTAGGTTTCTTTACTAGAACATGAAGTTCATCATGGACAGGATGTTTGAAATTTTATGGAACCAAGATTGAAACACCACTGTTATATGGCTGCAATCATGGAGACTTGACAACTTTATATCAGAGAACAGTGAGGCAGTCCCTAATTGTTAAGAAAATTGCTAGCAGTACAGAGAAAGACATTCCAGGTGGTTTGTTATGAGCTGACACTGCTGCAGTATTGGTTAAAGCATGCCAAATAGACTACTCAAGATGAGGCTGTTAGATACATGAAGGATAATCTACTTTATTTGGCTGGCATCCTCAATTCCAAACTTGCTTATAAATTGTACATGAGACAAATTCTCTCTCTTTCTCTCTCTAAATCAGCTTTCCACCACCTGGTTCTTTCCAGATGTCCAACTCCCATCACCCTCAGCCAAAATGGTCTTTGTGGGGCATTAGATTGGGGAAGGCTGTTCCAAAGCAACTATGGACAACACTGGCAGACTGCAGTAGCATCCTGAAAGCAGCAACAGGGAAAACCCTTCACATAAGGAGCAGCATGTAGGGGAGTTGTTAAGAGATCCTAGAACTGCAATTCCCAGAAGCTGCGGTTTAACAATCAATCCACCTTCAGAATATCAGACTCTGTTTTACAGGCCCTGTACAGACCCTGCTGGTGCAGGTCAGTTTTTGTGCACAGGTACTATGCATACCTTTGATTACAGCCATATAAGGCAAATAATTTCTGCAGATCTACTTGAGAAAATGATAAATGCAAGTATTTACCTATTTTACATGGTTTTTTCCTTACACTAACAGTTGTTCAAAAATATGTGTTTGTTTTTCTTTATTGTCACACTTCATCAGCATTCAAATTGTGAAAGCCAATCGTACTCCAAGTTGCATGGAACAGAATCTTCAAAATGTTCAACTTTCTCTCCCTTGATAATAAATGAAGGTTTGAATAGGCTTTGCTCTTATTTTTCTTCTTCTCCCGAGAAAGATCCACAGGGAACTAGGCGGACAGAACACAAGCAAACGGTGTTCCAATCAGTCAGTCTCTCCCTCCACCCCACACCAAAATCACAATTTTGGTATATAGAATATGTCTTAACTACTTAAATGCTAGTCTACCCAGAATTAGGTTTTTTTTTTCATTCTTTCTAATTAATAGAAAGAGAAATTACCAATCATCAAGAACACTCAAATGAATCAAACAACCTAGTACTTATTTGGGAATCCACAGTAAATGTTGATTTATTTAAAACTAATTATACACCACTATTTAAGATCAAGAGAATATGGTAATATGCTTCGACTGAAATAATCTTTTTCTAGGAAGAACAAATGTTATTCAGAATCCTACACCTAAAAACAAATGGTTCCAAAATATTTCAGTTAACATCATAAAACTGTGCTACTACATTACATATTGTAATATATATTCACTATTTTCACTAATACTGTGCATGGGTGCCTCAGTTTGGCTCAAGCACAAGTGGGGGGAAACGCCAGTCAAATGAAATCGAACACTGGTAAGGGCTCATCATCGAGCCTACCTAGTGGTAGTGAAGGCAGCAAAGAAGGCATACTTTGCTGTCTGCATTGCATCCTACAGCAGAGCTTTTTTGGGTAGTGTGTCGCCTTTTACAGTCTAGCCCAAAGGAGGTGACGAAACCAACACCAGAAGCCAGGTTGCTCACCGAGGCAAGATGGTTTGAGTATAGTGATTGATTGATATTTATTACGGCCATTGGCCCATCACACAACAATTTCCCAACCCAACATATATGTACTTAAACTTCCAAATTTAAAACAGCCCAAAAACTTACCAAAAAACAAACAAACAAACAAACAAACAAACAAGCATACAATACAGTAAATTTGCAACATAAACATCACCCTCTGTTCATAAATTAATAAAAAGACATCAATGATGATATCACCTAATTACATCCTAAATTGTGAATCATGGTTTAAAAGGGTTATCTGAGCCGCACAGGAGTCCGTTTTTCTTCTTTAGGGATAGGACGTTGATCAAGAATCTGGCAACCGTGAGTGATCTTAAGGGGTCTTCATCATTTAGTAGATATCTCAATTTGGCTTCATTCGAATCATCGGCGGTTTGAGTATATAACGCCAATCCTGGCCCAACTGCACTTGTTTCCAATTAATTTCTGGACCCTATTCAAAGTGCTGGTTTTGACCTATAAAGCCTTAAATGGCTCAGGACAGCAGTATAATTCAAGGACTGCCTCTCTCCATATGAACCAACCCAGACCCTGTGATCACCTGAGGCCCTTCTTCATGTGCCTCCTCCATAAGAGGTCCAGAGGGTGGCAACACAAGAATGAGCCTTTTCTGCAGTGACTCCCTGCTTCAGGAATGCTCTCCCCAGAGAACTCACCTGGAATCTTCATCACATGTCTTTAGGCGCCTGGCAAAAACATTCCTCTTATCCCGGATCTTTGGCTAATTAAACCACCTATGGCCTTTTAAATTGTGTGGGGATATTGTTTTTGTTTGTTATTATGCTATGTATTTTTGTGTTTTTATATTGTAAACTGCCATGTGACCATCAGATGAAGGGTGATTTTGAAATTTAAAAAACAATAATGATAAGAATAACAATAACAACAATGGAGATTTACAAATGGAAATACCAAATGAGGTATTTCAATTTCTATTCTTGAAATGTTCTCTATTTTCAGTAATCCTTAACATTAAACAAAATGGTTGCAAATGATCACACCGTGTCAAATTATCTCTCCAGTAGCTGTAAAACAATTACAAGAATAATATTGGCAAGTGGTAGTACTGTGCATGAGAGAAATGTTATTATTATTTTTTACTATTGATGGTGGTTTGCATATCAGTATCTGAGCTTTCAAAATAGTAACTACTGCTACCTGTGAGATAGAAAGAATTTTCTATGCTTTGCCTGTCTCTTTAGCTATGCTGAAAGGGAAGCACAAATAAGAGCATGCATATCTCTCTTGTATTTGTTAGGAGCAGCTATGAGGCTAAAATCTGCTAAGCACTAAAACAAACCAAAAAAATGAGAGCAAATCCCAGGAGACAATATGTGTCTTTCTCTCACAATCAGGGAAGGTAAACACGACAAGATAACTTTATCAAATGACAGGTAGGTAGCCGTGTTGGTCTGAGTCGAAGCAAAATAAAAAAATTCCTTCAGTAGCACCTTAAAGACCAACTAAGTTGCCAACAGTGCCCTTCAGCTCTCTATATTGGACAAACAGGCCAAACCCTACGCCAAAGGATAAATGGACATAAATCTGACATCAGGAACCACAAGACAGAGAAACCAGTAGGAGAACACTTCAATCTCCCAGGACATTCTGTACAAGATCTCAAAGCAGAAAATTTTCAGAAATAGACTGGAAAGAGAAGTTTCTGAATTCGAACTCATTACCAAGCTTAAAACCATGGAGCCACCTGGGATGAACAAAGACATAGGATTCTTATCTCATTATGCATGATCAAGCTTTCTTTAGCGCCTCAGCCCTTGCTTTTCCCCCGCAGGACCTATTGCAGTCATCAGCAGTCGTTAACAGCCATCAACAGGTTTACCACTCCTATCAGCCCATCACCCATTCCCATCACCCCCACCACCCTCTGTATATACATAAGGGTCTGGCTCTTCTGTTTCAAGTGTATCTGAAGAAGTGTGCATGCACACAAAAGCTCATACCAAAATAAAAACTTAGTTGGTCTTTAAGGTGCTACTGAAGGATCTTTTTTTATCAAATGAATTAATTTTATTTGGTGTAGCAGTGCCAAAACAGGTTATGGGTTCACGATATTGTGAAAGTTATTTGGCAAAAAAGTGGGGGCTGATGAGTATAACTTTTATTACATAATATTATATTATATTTTGATACTATGTTTTCATCAATATGTTCTTGTTTATGTATTCTCATTTATGCACTTGCATATTGACTTTAGGTTAAATCATAAACTGTATCATGTTATACATGATATGTACTAAGATGCTATTTTTTAAAGAAAAAATGTGTGTGACTTTAAAAGGCTTGTGAAATTTAATTATAGTTAAATTTGACAACTGATCAATGATCACCATGAAAAGAGCCCCATTTATTCAATCACTCTTCATGCGTAAAGTGTATTGCCACCTCTGTTCCTGACCCATAAATTTGCATGGGGAACTTGCTGGATTACCACTCCCCTTATCCTTGGGATAAAGCCGATAGGAGCTGGAATCTAACAATATCCATTTTAGCAGAAAATTTGGTTTAGCAGAATATTCGCATGAGGAGCCCTCATTTCTACAATTATATGATTCTAGGCTTTCTGTCTTGATTTGGAATGTTGAATGATCAGGGCTCCAGATTGGGTGGAGAGAGTACATTCATATATCTGCACATGCACAGGCATGCAATTTCTTGGCAAAGGTGGTGCAGAGATGGCATGACCTTGAATTCAGAAGGGGGGTGGGGGAGATTATCAAAGGCTGGTGAAAGCAGGATGTGCAGGTGGCTAGCAATTTGCTACCATGGATAAAGGAATTGGTCTGAATCAACTTTGAATCTGCCCAGGCAAACTCTGCAAGCCGAAATCAGTAATGGCATAACAAGCTTTAACATGGGACTTGGGGCAAGCTGCTTCCACATTTGGAGAGACCAATCTATGCTTGAGGGTAACATGCTCACCTGGAACAGTTTTTTCATCTGCAGGGAGCAAACTGTTTGTAGTAATTAATGTTCTTTGGGTATGTTGTTTACTGGGGTGCCAGGGGCCATGCCCTATAAGGCCAAAGTTAGAAAAAACACTAATCTCTGAATTATTGAACCAAATGTACATATAGGGCTTGCAATTACACAATACTTGAGCTTGAAGATCTGAAGTCAAGGAATAATTGATCTCAAAGAATGTGATAAGGGCAAAGACTCTTTTAGTTCAGTTCCGTCCACTACCCTTTAAAGTGCCACATAATTTGATGCATGGGAAGGATAGCATTTATTTATTTATTTATTTATTTATTTATTTATTTATTTATTTATTTATTTATTCATGGAGTTAAGTGCATGGACTCATAACCAGTTTAGAGATTATATAGTATAGCAGGAACATAGCAAGCTCTGAACCTGTTCCACTATTCTTCGCACAGTCAATCTTCCACGGCTACACCATTACTCTCTTCATTGCTATCACTGGGAATAAGGCAGTTTGCTGTTAATCAAGGGGATATATGGCTGTGAGAACCGAATGAGGAAAGGAAACGATGAGCTAGTTACTACTGTGATGCAATGACACTAAATAGGTTTGCTTCTCCTCTAGAATTTAACATTGCCCAAAGCCCATTACTGATCCTCATGTGTGTACTTGAGAAGCTAATAATTATTTCCAAGTGGTCAAAAGGATGCAGGGTATTTTTTTTAAGGGAATGTACAGAGATTTGATAAGAGGAAAAATCAGCTTTATTACTTCACTGTGAATTATTGCCTCAAGTGACTTATCTTGGCTTCTTTAATTACAGAGCTGCTCAGCTACCTTCACTGTGTGCTCATGTTATATATATATATAAAACACATCTTTGTACAAATATTTAAATTTCTAGTAATTGGATGCCTTGACATTTATTAGAATGAAACTGTAGAGTTAGGAAAGGGCCTAATAATGTATTAAACATAATTTGACAGTACAGAAAATGTCGGCACCAGTTCAGGATTTATAGTGTTTTAAAGGGAATTTGCAAAGAGATGTCAAATTCTGGGTTGTCCAAAGTGTTCTACAGGAAAAAAGGAATCCACATGTTTTAGACAGGGGGAACTCACCCCCTCCTACCTGCTCAGTTGGCATCCGTCTCGGGAGACATTGGAGGGGTGTGCCTTTGGGGTGAGGTCAAACTGTTGGCAGGTTGCAGTGCCTGCTAGGGCTGTAGAAACAAATGTGGGAGAGACATGTTTTGTTGCAGCTGGGGCAGATGAAGGGTGTCGAGTTGTGCTGCTGCAGATACGCCATGGTGTTTCTTCTCTCTGTGCCCCTCCCAGCAGTCATTTCTCCTCTGGTCACTGCTATGGATACACAACTTGCTCATTGCGGTTGTATGCAAGGGATTCCCACATAGTGGGGCTGGTGTTGCCAGTCATCTTGTGATGCTTGCAGACGCCATGAATGTAAGATTATATCAGAGTGCTGCATGAATCTGTGATATGAAAATTAAACAGCAGGCCAGCATGTGTGAGTAGCAGAAGTGCATGGTTTCTGGGACTGAATGGAGTTGTAGTTTAGCAACATCTGGAGGACCAAAGGTTCCCCACAACTGGGTAAGCGAGATAGGAACATAGGATTCTGCCTTACATCGAGTTTGAGAGGTGGTTGATATTGCTCAGTATTGTCTACCCGAGGGGCTGGAAACCTGTTTTCTTGTTTTAGTGCCACGTTCATTTCTGGTCAACTTTCTGAGAACCACAAGCCAGCGGTGAGTTGACCGATATAAATTTTACCTGTGTACAATAAGCTATACACAACCTTCTCTATCGTCCATTTGGATAAGAAAGAGTTGAAGGATACATTCCAGTCAGATAAAAACAACATGGGTGTGACGCTGGGCCAAGGAGGGGCAAGACCCGAGAAGCATTTTGAGGGCCTGAGAGAGGTCTGGAGGGCCATATTTGGTGCCCAGGTCTGAAGTTCCTCACTTCTGGTCTGCACTGACTGGAAGCTACTCTTCAGGTTTCAACTATGGGGCATTCTCAGCCATACCTAGAGAGGCCAGGGATTGATCCAGGGACCTTCTTCACACAAAGCAATGTCACAGAGCTACAGCCCTTCCTCTGAAGATTCCCATTTACCACATTTTTTAAAATGTTTCAAGCTCCACTTGTGAATAGGAATGGTTGGACACATACAAATGATAGACAGAACAGAAGCTCCTGTCAGCGACTTTTCCGACATGCTGCGTCCCTTGTACCTTCCCTGTTTTCCATGGGTGAAGGAAATGAGGAACAAGAGAATTCAACTGCTTTTTCCATGAGAACTTGGTGCGTTTTGGCTTTTCCCTTGATTTCAATACTAATTTCTACCTTCGGGGTGGGGGGCAGGGGTTGCATGCGGCGGAGGAAAGTTGGGAAAGCCCCATTGCTCACATGGAAGTCCTTGCACGGGGCTTCTACTGACAGGGCTGGTCAGGTCAATCCCACCCTACACAGTTAAATGCACATTTAGGTACACATTTTTGTGCAATTTTTTAAAAATGCAAAAATGGGAGTGAATGGGCTTATAAATGAACACATGCAAAACTGACAGACCAGAAACAGTCTTATACACTAAAATGAGCCTTGGTTCTGCTGCAAATCTATCTCCTGGAGATATGAGCGCTTCCCTGGAATATTCCTCAAGACTTCCCTTGAAATCCCTCAGATGGTTTGCCCGGTTCACATTGTCTTCTGTGGGAGGACACAAAAGACAGAGAGAGGGGTGAATCACATGCAGTGCATAGAAAAAATAGATGCTGGTACTCATCATGAGGTTCTTACAATAAGTGCCACACTATTTAACAACTAAAAAGAGTACCCCCTGAAAAAAAGCACTGATCACATTCAGCACTAACTAGACCTAGCTGCAGGTGTGCATTCTAATTTGCATAAAGAGATGTGCCTACCCACTTAAGTGTAGCTGGTAGGAATGAACACATCCTTCTTAATGGCCTGTCTCACTGGTCTTTCTGAACTAGCTAGTGCCAATCTTTATGCATGGGAACATTTCCCACTTCATCAGAGTACCATCCTTGCTACTAGTTGCATGCAGTACTGTTTTGTGCACATGCATCTTTGAACTAAGCCCAGATTTGTTAACAGACCTGGCAAAGAACTATTCTTGGCCTGTGTTTCTTATTTCTTTATTTAACTGTGTGGCTTGGGTTTGGTTTTTTTCTGCTTTTGCTTTTTGATCCAATGATAAAAATAAATTCAATGTTTAACATATGGAGGAAGGTACAACCCTTTCACATTACCGGCTTGTTCCTGCAAGGAGTATTTATGGCTCCTTTTAGTGCATCACAGAGGGAAGGATATCTGCCGAGATACAAAAGCAATAAAACATGCCATTTACTGTAGCATTATCTGAAAATGTAATCCATGGAAGAATGATTCTGATTAGCTAACAGTGCCAGTTAGGTTTATGATGGCCTGTTTTATGACTGTTTGATAACATAAAATATTATTTGCTTCCTGAAAGGAACTCCCGGTGCATAGAACGAACACTGAGCTCGGTGAGGTTGCCTCTGTAAATCACACACCCCAAGCTGCTTCCTTCAGAAATAAAATCTGCATTGTATTATAAAAAATTTACTTTGTGTTATTCTGAAAACAGGTTGAGAGCTAATTCTTGATGCACAGTGTGCCTCTGTACCCCACCACTTTATTTATATTTTAGTAGGTGCTGGCATTTAATAATGAGAGTAATCATCTTGAAGTGCCTTGTTCATTGTAAGGGACACATGATCATCACCCTTTATAAATTCATTTTCCCTTATGAAGAAGAGCTTACTTTTTTCAACAAGACTTTTAAGAAGAGATCTTCCTCAGTCTTTTTCTGCATCGGTATTGTTTTTAGATGTTTCTTCAGTGGTGAGTTTTATTACTGCCGCCCTGGGCTCCTTTGGGAGGAAGGGTGGGATATAAATGTAATAAATAAAGATGAGAGCAGCATAATTACTATGGGTTATTGGCATCCCTTGCATACATTTTCTTGGCTACAGACATCCTTGGTCCTAAATAAAGGAATATTGCCTTTGGTTTATTAGGAACTGCAGCTTTCTCCATTGCTCTGGTGCTGCTATATATTTAGTTCCTCAAATATGCTCCTGAGAATATCTGATTCATTATTTTGTTTCCTGAATTACAAATACGTCACACAAAGAGAGTCGCCAACCCAAACAGTTAACTGCTAAGACAAATGCTGGTCTTTTAGTATTCATTTCATTCATTTAGAGAAAATTCGTGGTTCAACCTTCATCTGTGCTCATAGCAGTGCAGTTCAAAGAAAATTAAAAATAAATTTAAAAATCCATTGGTAAAACATACATGTTTTTGTTTAGTCGTTTAGTCGTGTCCGACTCTTCGTGACCCCATGGACCAGAGCACGCCAGGAACTCCAGTCTTCCACTGCCTGCCGCAAAAAAACCATACATGCACACTGTTTAAAACACCAGCAAAGGAAGATAACTAAAAACAGCTAAACGTAGGAGAAAGCTAAAACAGCCACACATTAACTTAGGCCACTTAAGTGCCTCTTCAGACTGTCTTCCCCTGCATACTGGCTTGACTTGGACCTAGCCAAGTCCTAATGAGCTCCATTTATCTTCCAATCTTTTCCCCTTCCAGTTTTATACAGTCTAACAAACCAAGTTCTGATACGGTAGACTTCACTGTTCTGAACCTCATTACAAATCCCTTCCTTATTTGCCTCTATATGACAACACAGCAACTTTCTTATCTTTGCTGCGTCTTCTTCCTGAGCGACAGTAGGAAAGCAATGTTCTGGGTTATGGGTAGCCAACAACTCCCCTCAGACACAGTCAACATGCCCAATGACAGAGATTATGGGAGTTGTCTGACAGCAACTGGATGGTGTATCATGTTGGCTTCCCTGCACTGAACAACCTTGGTAGTCATGGGCATTTTCTTTTGCTATTTCTATCTTGCTTAGTTCTCTAACCTTTTTGAACACCGGTCTCCCAGTTCCTAGTCCAACACCCTGATCATTGGTCTGTCTAGTGCAGTATCATCTACACTGACAAGCTGCAGCAGTCCAGGGTTTCAGGTAAGATTCGCTCCCAGAGAATTGAGATTGCACCTGGAACCTTCTGCATGAAGGCAGACGCTCTACCACTGAGCTGAGGCCCTTTTGATTTGTCATTTGCTACATTTAAAAATAAATGCACCAATAGTAATAGTATCTTTTGATAAAGGGTGGTATAATAAATAATAATAATAATAATAATAATAATACTTCATACAAACACATTACCGAAGAAATTCTGCAAAAGACTGAATCCCCCAGTCCAAAGCCTACATTATAATTTCCCATTCTGTACTTGGTCTCTGCAGCCACATCCCAAATTCTAAAAGGCAACATTTTCACATAAAAAGGAAACCAATATGTCATTTCTCTGTTGCGGCTGCCATGCACAAATGTTTACATGTCCTCTTTCTGGTTCCTTCCTTGCTTTCATTTGCATGAAATGCTCATCTTTGGCCACAAAATGACTTGTCTCTCCTTCGTTTGCTGTGAATATAATTGCAGGATAAATAATTCAGAATCCCTGCCTGGAACCTTTAAAACAATCATAACCGAGCTGCACTTTGTTACTATGTAATGATTTTGTGTCATTCTCCGCTCTCGTTGGGTTATTTAATAATGTAATAATGATAGCAAAATGGAATATGCTGGAGAGGTCAACAGTCTCTTTAAAGTAATACTGTCCTAACCTACAGTTTTCTGATCAATGAAACTGAAACGGAGACCACAAGCCAGATAATTCCTTCCATCTCTATAAATGGAAGGGGTTACTGCACTCTGTTAATCCTTCTTGGGGGGGGGGGGATATCACCCTGTGCCACTTCATTTTTGAATATATTTTATATCATAAGGAAAGATACTTGAAAATTTAGGGATGCTTCAGAATTTTGCCTCATCAGATTTCTCTACGGAATCTGCCTTTCTGACCTGCCTCATGTTGAATTCAGGACAGAACCAAACCCAGTGTTTGTCCTCCCTTTTCTCTTGACATTCCCCAGAGTTCTTGCAGAGGCTACGTATGGACTCTAATGCAGCTTTTCGTAGAGTATTGCTATGTTGCTATCAACCATTATTTTATTAGAATGTTAGTGTCTTGCAGCAAAACCAAAGAGCCTTGTGCGGGAGTGGGGAACCTCAGACCAGCGGCCAAATACTTCTGTCTCTGCGCATCAGGACTCTTCTGAAGCCACACTCCTTCTAAGCTCCCACGCTACACATATGGTAGTATATGGTTTACATGTAGTAGATTTCTTCTCTCTCTCTCTCTCTCTCTCTCTCTCTCTCTCTCTCTCTCTCTCTCTCTCTCTCTCACACACACACACACACACAGCAACAACAAGCAAAATCCTCCCTGTCATGTAAGTTCTAGTGGGGAGGCTCTTCTTCGAATGCCGACTGAACATTCCTTGGGATTCAGCATAGTTGTTGGGATCCAGCAGAGGACCTTCATTATACTGTACTTAGATTTTGGAGCTCCATTCCTTGCAAAATTAATTTCCCTCCTCTGTCCCTGCCTTCCACCATCTAACCTAGGCTGCAATCCAATATGCACTAAGGGCCCCTCAGAAGTTCTTGTTCTTGTGCATTCATTTTAATTTTTGTTTATGATTATTGGGGTGAATAATTGTTATTAGTTTTCAATTGCACTCCAATAATAGCTTCATTATAACAGTGCCAATTTATAATACAATTATTAATACCAATTGTTCATATGCCGAATTATATAATTTAGATAAAGTGCCCCCCATGTGCTAGATGTGATGGTTTAATGATTTTCTTTATTTCTCTTTTCCAAATCTTATTAATTTCAATTACATTTCAGTCATAACAATAATCCCTCATACAACAACTGCAATATTAATAACTTCTATTCATGTTGACACATTAAGAGATTTATAAAACTACAACTACTCAAACTATATCCTTCTTCCTGTGTGTGACAATTATTCTGTCTGTGGTGTTTCTTCCTGTCCTTACAAGATGTTATGTCTTTTTTTCCCCCGGTTGTTGCTGTTATCTGTCATGCCTTGGGCGGAGCTGATATTCCATTGTTGTTCCAGAAATTTCTCCGTCGCTCCATCCTGTGCTTTGTTGTTTTGCAACTTTAACAACAGCTAAAAAAGTCATTCTGTCCCAGTAAATAAACTGCTGTCACCATTTTTCCTCTCAGTCTGGGAAGAAGAGTGGTCTGTAGGACTGCAGATGACTCAATAAAGAACCTTTTCAGTTCCTTGGCAGTTCACAGGCTCCTTTCATCCTTCCTTCCAACTGAAAATATATGAACAATTATATTTCCAATTAAATTAAATTCCAAGTCCTCAGCATTATTCAGTTCACTTTGTAAATAATAAAGGATGGGGAAGAGTCAGCTCTAAGTTTCCAACGTAAACCTTTTGCAAAATACAGCTTCCTCCCTTTTCCCTTTTTTTTACACACACACAGCTCCATTTGATGTTATATTCCATATTTATAATCCAGAGGAGGGTCACCGAATCATAAATGTAGAGAAGAAAACTTTAAATAAACTGTAGGCTCCCCTCTCCCCCACCATCTTTTGCACCGAATAAAGTCTTATCTCAAGTTCAAACCTTAAAGTCCTTGCAGTTGGTTTGTTCCGCAGTTTGTGATCTCATCTCTTCTAGCACACGCCTGTTCTTTAGTCCAATTAAGCTCTAATTAACAGGAGAACCTCTGCTTCTTAAGGGTGGCTTGCCAGAGTGAGAGTCCGGTACCAAGACAAATTGTGAGTGAAGCCTGTCCCCCTTCAATCATCCTTGTTTTTCCTTTGCCAACGATCTTGTGCTGTCATGCGAGCTGCCTCCATTAAGGCAGAGCAGAACCGGTAACCAGAAATGTTTTGGTTTATTTTAGTGCCATAGCCCTGCGGGACAGCAATAATGGAAAAGCACTGGGAAAGCATCACAGAACAAACTAAAGCAGAATAAACATTAATGCACTATTATTGCATCAAGAACATGTTACAGAATACACCCACAACAAAACTCCACTCTAGAAGGGCTCTTTTAAAAAGAATAAGTCCCATTAAACTCACTGAGCCTTATTTTTGAGTAGACATATGTAGGATTGTACCATAAAACATTTTTATTCCAACAAAGTTTGACCGAATGTATCAAGGAGCCGCAGCTTGTTTTTTTTATTCTGCATTTACCTGTTGCATGTACCTAATAGCTACTGTTAATGTGTTTTAATATTGTTGCAATCAGATTTCCATCTTTATTCTGTCACTTCTTATTTTGCCATTTTAAGACGTTATTTTTTTTGTCACATTAAAATTGTCATAAGCTGTCATGAACACTCTTTCTACAGGGGAAAGGTGGGGTATATTCCCTTAAATGAATAAAAAATAATGATGGGCTTCAGATAACAGATAAGTATTTCATAGCTATAAATAGCCTTTTCTAACTATGTGAGATGTGCTAGCAGGCATAAAGCTTCCCTGTTGTAGAAAAATATTGGCACGACAATCTATTTCTGGGAGTCAATAAAAATTAAAAGGAAAGCTAGGTCAAGGATACAGAAGAAAACAATATATGTATTTCAGATTGCTCTGCCAAATCTGGTATATTTTGACATTGTACAGCAAAAATATTGTGTCCTATTTGTGTGAAGTGACAACTGGTATCTATAGAACATAAAAATATTTCTGCCAATACTGGTGGGACCTGAATGCATGTGGAGACAGGGCATTTTTTTTAAAGAAAACATGTTCAATTAAATCCATATAGTTAAGAAAAGCAAAATTTTATTTTATTTTTAAGGAAAAGAAAAACATTGCATGTCTCTGCTATCTCCTGCACTGACAGTAGAGTTGAGAAGCCAATTACAAAATTAGCTGAAATCTTCAGGCAGCATGTAGCACTGACTAAATTAAGGTGCTTTCCTAGTTGTGCTTGCTTTCTCTCCATGTGGCTCAGGAAGCCACCTGTCCAGGTGCTATTAGCTGAAGATAATTAGCCTTCAATTATTACAAGTTACATTTTGCTTGTTCCACAAATCCCAAGACCTTCGATCATATCCAATTAGCTGTTTTTATCCTTCCCACCCCATCTGGTTGACAGCAAGGTAGCAGCCACTCTTCTAGAGTATTAACCTTCCACCTGCCAATGTTTTGGAGCTTTTGCAGATTTTCTTAGATTGTCACTCACAACCATCCCATTCCAGAGCCAAGTTAAGCAAATTGGCCTTCATGAAAAAAGATACACATTCCACTTTAGAGTGATTGCACCCGAGTTGACTAGTGTTTTAATGAACTCAAAGCAGGTGCCAGTTTGAGCCCATAATATCAGAAACAGCATCAGGGGGGAGGGCAGAAACTCTGGATATTCTTATTCTTATTATTTATTAAATTTGTATACAACCCTTCATCCATAGATTCTCAGGGTGGTTCACAATATTAAAAGAAAGCTTGGGAGGCTTCTTAAAAAGTTAACTAGGCACCCCTACAATGATGCTAGATTAATTAAATCCAACACTCCCTAATTGCTTTCTATTTTAGATATTTGGTACACTTTGACCTGTGAATCTGTGCTGATGAAGAATAATCGAAACAGGGCCTTGTCCTGATGTTGATATTTACTGGAATTTATCCTTATTAAAACTCTGTGAAGATACTTTTTTGAAATCATCCTTCTTTGGCCTGTCTTCTTAATTTCTCCCATTAGCAAATTACCTTTGAAATCTGAAAGTTTATATTCTTCTATTTCTATTCGAAATTACCCTTTTTACCCCACACAGGGCATCAAGCAGAGCTGGTTCAGACATAAAGCAAGTGCATTGGAAGCTCAATGGGGCTGTTGCCAACTTCGTGGCTCACAATCCTAACCACACTTGCCGGGGAGTGAGCACCACTGAATTAAATAGGGCTTACTTCTAGGTAGACATGATTAGGATTGCCCTGTGACATGCTCTTTGTGATGGTTACAGCCTCAGTGATGTGCACCATTGCAGCAAGCCTAAAATAAATCTTAATTCCTTTGGCCAAGACTCTTTCTGAAGGTTATTTGAACAGTTTCTATTAAAGGCAATATGATTCTTGGTGCTTGATTAGTTTTAATTGAAGTCCACTCTGCAGAAGCACATCTCCCAAACCTAATCATTGTTGGCATAACTTCAGCAGTAATGCCAGCTGAAGAAGGATGATAATAACACTTGCCTGGTATTTGGCCTTGGAGGACTATTCTAATTGCACTCCAAGGAAGCTCCTAATTTTCTCCAACTTAACATCATGCTCCATTTCACTGGGATGTGTTTAAAAGGCTTAAATATACTATTTAGCAAACTTTCTCCCCCCTACTGCATCTTCTACTGAGGCTGGTTTTCTGAACAGCTTCGTAATTAAGTCTTAACTAAATCAGCCAAGTTGTTAGCCAAGTTATGCATACATCTATTAAAACTTTTGTAATGAACTACAATTTAATAATTTTTTGAAAGAGCCTCTTGCTAAAGGTAAAGTGAAACCAATGGGACTTTAAATACCTAACTTTACCTGGATTGTGCCCTTAGTTATGTGAACACATGACCTTAGACAAAATGAATGTATGATTTTACCAGCAGTCATCAGTGGGGTGAGGACCATGGTTTGACCTATGATTACAGGTTGTAGATAAAAGAAGTGACTTTAATTACAATCTCATGTTCAGATAACATGCTAAGCTAAACCCTGGCTTATCTGCCATCTTGTGCTGACCTAAAAAGCCCAGGAAAGAGAAAAGTAGGTGAAAGCTCCTCTCCAGGAGCCAACACATTAATGCGGTCATAGTAAGCCATTCACTGGCTAGCTGTGACGTGTGGACTTGACCAATAGTTTGGAGCCAGACATAGGCCTGGTTTGAGTAGACTTACTTAGAGTAGACTCATGACGAACTAGAATTTGCTATATACAATGTCTTTGGTGCAAAAAATGAAAATGAAACTCCCTCAAAAAGTAGAGAAACCCAGAGAGACTGAAATTAGGGCCAGCTGTAGGACAAAGTTCTGCTGAGAAGGTCCTCTTAGGTCAAGTTTCAAGTTTGGTCAAATTTCTGCTGAGAATGTCCTCCTAGGTTAGGGGCCCTGGGGTCTTACTTGATGACAGCTATGGTAATCAGCAGCATTGTTCAGTATGTATTAGGAAGCTGGAATGCATGGTTTGAATTCCCCACAATTGCTACAATATGGTGCTTCTCCAGAATATTGTGGGAAATTAAAAATGGTGGCTCTCAGATGCAGTTGCCCTGTGCTGGAAGAAAAATCAAAGGAAGACCAGTGGTGGAGCCTGCCCAAGTGAACGGAAGAATGTGAGAAGCACCTGCTGGATCAAGTCCATGGCCCATGTAGACGATGGCCAACGAGATGCCTGTGGAAAACTGAGAAGAGGAGGAGGAGGAGGAGTTTGGATTTGATATCCCGCTTTATCACTACCTGAAGGAGTCTTAAGGCAGCTAACATTCTCCTTTCCCTTCCTCTCCCACAACAGACACCCTGTGAGGTGAGTGGGGCTGAGAGACTTCAAAGAAGTGTGACTAGCCCAAGGTCACCCAGAAGCTGTATGTGGAGGTGTGGAGACGCAAAGCCGGTTCACCAGATTACAAGTCTACCGCCATAGCTGCCAAGTTTTCCCTTTTCTCGCGAGGAAGCCTATTCAGCATAAGGGAAAATCCCTTAAAAAAGGGATAACTTGGCAGCTATGGTCTACCGCTCTTAATCACTACACCACGCTGGCTCTCTGCAGGATCTGAACACAAGAGCACTCTCCCTTCTTGTGCTTTTCAGCAACTGGTATTCAGAAGCATTGCTGCCTCTGACCTTGAAGCCATTATGGGTAGGATCCACTGAACGTTGGGATGCTAGCAGCTGCCTGAACCACTGAGTCTCCTGTGAATGCAAAACCATTATATGAAGGTGTTATACAAGCAAAGTCTTTATTTTATTTTTAAAATGTGCAATTCATCTGTTTGGCATGTCAGTTTTTATTAGGCTGGATTTACAGCCATCATGCATTGTTGCATGTTTTATTTGTGTGAAATGCCAAGGCAATGCTTGCTATTGCACTGCATTGTAAGGCTGCTAAGAAGACTTAAAGATTAATATTTTATGTCATACCTCCACTTATTTAAAATCAGGTATGCTATTTGGCATTGCCTTTCAGAAATAGTTCTGTTTACTGTCACTTAAAGGCAGTTGTTTAGTCTACCTATCATAAATACAAAAAAAAATTGTGGTGGGTGGGTGGCTGGGAAACCTAATACTGTGCACAGTAGAGAATGTCTCCTGCAAAAGGAACATCTCACTACTGGCAATACTTTCAGGCCTTCCCATTATAAATTATATGAGGGGAGTGTCATGGAATTCTACTCAATATTGATCCAGAGCAGATTCCAATGCATAGTTAGCAGAGTAAAAACTTAAAACACATAGCAGGATTCCTAAAAAAAAATAGATCAGAGGCAATTAATATTTTATCTAGCAGAGCTTTACTGCTACAGAAAGCAAATGAGCATAATGGTCACAAATCCAATACATTCAGGATTAGCACTGTCCATAAGAAATCCAGTTGCAGCAGACTTAACTTAAACTTACAATAACTTATAATAAGTCTAAACCAGTGCTTTTTTTTCTGGGGGGTACACAGGGGTATGCATACGCCTAAACATTTTGTGAATTTAAGTTTGGCCTCATTGAGGGGCAGTATTTCAATATGAAAAGCACTGGTCTAAATCCTTAACACTAGGCATACTATGTACAGAACACCACATCAGAAGGAAAAAAGAAAGAAAGAGAAAGTGAAACCCAGGTTCCTTCTGGCCTTACGTTTATAGTCAGCATGAATGACCTTGACAGAAGAGAGAACCAGTTTAAGCCAGCTGTAGTCAACTTCTCTGAAGGAATAACCCAAACATCATGAACCTGCATGATTCACACAGAGAAGCTTCCAGAACCCTCTTTAATTAATTAAAATAGGGAATATCTCTACACATCAGATCAATACTTTCAGCACTAAGAAATGCAAACTGACAGGGAGATGAAGGGATATTTATTTATTTAATCAATTTATATACCTCCTTCATCAAAAGTCCCCAAGGAAGCTTAAAACATAGTAACATAATAAACAACAGAAGGATGTATGTACCGTATTATACAACATAACATTTTGTATAAAGCAAAATAAAAGTTTTCTAAATACAATACATTAATAAATCAAATTATCAATAAATTATTTCAGTCATTGAAACCTTCATCCAAAAACTTACCAGAAGAGCAGGATGAGGGGTGGGGATGCCTTCATCTCCTTCCAAAAAGGGGAAAAAATGGCGCCATGGATATCAGTGAGCAGAGCTTTGCACATTTATTGCTCTAGGAACATGGAACAGTGGGAACAAGGCAGAAGCAGTTACGAAAAGAACTAGCTTGGCACCTGGCAGACTTGAAGAGATTATATCAATGCTCCTTTGGCCCCAGGGGGATTCTAAAAGGGTCAGGGAGATGACACATCTTGTTAGAGAGTAAGGCTTATAGAAATGTTTGCCTTAGAGGAGCTTTGTGGGTTCTGCAAGAAATTGCAAAATTTTATACTTCAGGTGAAGAACAGAGATTTGGCCTAGGCAACCAATTGCAGTGATTGTGTGTTGTAGTGTTTCATGAAGCTATTTGAATCTTAGCTGAAGGCTGATAACTTGATGCTTAGTAGCCCTGCATTTGGTGTTTCAAGGTACTCTAGCATTCTAGGCCCTTGGGTTACTAATTTTTTATATTCACTGTTTAAAACATTCCTTTGTTTATATAAACGTTATATTGGGTGATGTACTTTTGGAATCTCCTCTTTTTTATTGTAGAACAAACCATGTTATGCCCCTGAATTTGTTTTGGCTTTGCATTCCTATACATCTAAAGAATGTTTTAAGAGTCTAGAGAAAGCGCCTTTTTTTTCCCCCTACGGAGGAGGGGAAAAAAAATCGCCTCCCAGAAATGGTTTCATGGTTGTCTGCACTTGCACTACGGAGCTGGAATGTGAGGCACAAATACGTGCTTACACAGACACAATTTTCAAGATATTGATGGCTCCACAACAAGCTAATGTGATTGCAAAAAAATGTGCATACCTGCTGTGCAATTACTTCCTGCTCACATGCTTCTATTTTCATATGAATGAGTGCCAGAAGCAAATGGTTTTCTGTATGTCAAGGATGGAGTGCTGTCACCATTCATATAAGCCAACCCTTACAAAAGTATCTGAACTGGAGTTTTCCATTGTTCTATTGAAGCACTTTAATGAAAAAGTGGGGTGGGAAGGGACAGGGTGAGAAATCACATTTTATGACGTTCTATTTTACATGTCTCTTTCCCATGTAGATTGACTGTGCACCATCTTATAGTTCCCTAATTCTCTTAAGACAAATTTACAGGGGTTGGCATGGGAACTACAAGATTTACTTTCGTTAGATATTGAATCAGCCTGTGTATAAAAATCTATACCACAAAAGGTGACAAAGCTATTATTGGTTATAATGATTCATTGTACCAAAATAGTCAAACTTTGCTCCATATCACCTTTGATTCACACTATTAGTTCTTCTAGAATACTTCCTAGGTAGGTAAATTTAGATAGATTTACCTGATTGGAAATCAGGTTTATACACTGAATAAAAACATGTTACAATGTACATATGTATTAAAGTTATCCTGTAAGATTTCCCATGTGAACATGGACTCTTAGAGTAAGCCTCTTGGCCCCAAGAAGGGAATGCTGCAACTTCTTTAGTGAACTACTTTTCTATTTTTCATCTCTAATATGTATTTTTTTTCTTGGGAGCTTTGTAGCTAATAGATATATGGACATAGACGGGATACGTTTCAGGCTATCACAATTTATCTCTGCTTTTTGGTGAAATAGCTGCTGTACATATATACACTGTGAGTGGAATATATTGCACCTCTTAGGATGAAAGATGGAGACATTAATGACTGCTTTAATGTTTTTCATAGCCCACCAAATCTCAGTGCTTTATTTCTATTGATTTTGTAATGAGAGCTCATGAGGCTATGGGAATGTTGAGGTTTCTCAGCCAGCCATGCATTCTGTTACCATCCCACAATGTGCACTAGCACCACCAACAAAAGGAAAAACAGTCATGAGGGGATTTTTCAGTTCCAGCCACTCAGCATATAGGAATTCTTTGATGCTTCAAAATAAAAAGTTTTTTAGTTTTATTTTCTCAACAAATCAAAACTGTTAGACATTGAATGATCCTCAAAAAAAGTTTAATCTTTGAGATCCTTTCCAAAGTACTTACAGCTTTGTTCCATGCCCAATAAGTGTGAGACACCTTTGGCCAGCAGGGCTATGCCCCATAAAAAGGTACCGGTAAAGGTAAAGGGACCCCTGACAGTTAAGTCCAGTCGCAAATAAGTCTGGGTTGCGGCGTTCATCTTGCTTTACAGGCCGAGGGAGCCGACGTTTGTCCTCAGACAGTTTTTCCGGGTCATGTGGCGAGCATGACTAAGCTGCTTCTGGTGCGACGGAACACCAAAACCATAGCAGTGCTATTTACCTTCCCGCCGGAGCAGTACCTATTTATCTCCTTGCACTTTTTTGTGTGCTTTCAAACTGCTAGGTTGGCAGGAGCTGGGACCAAGCAATAGGAGCTCACCCTGTTGCGGGGATTTGAACCTCTGACATTCTGATCGGCAAGCCCAAGAGGCTCAGTGGTTTAGACCACAGCACCACCGGTTGCAGTTAATCCTCTCTGTGTGATGGGCTCATGGGAAAAAGCTGCTCCGTGATCCCTTGCAAAAGGGAAGGAAAAGCCTATACAAGGCTTCCACTGGCACTCAGGGCCATTTTGCCTCAAGAGCTTCCCTCACACCCTCGACCCTCGGGTTAGAGCCTTCACTGAGCAATTTAGGGTTGCTGGTTGACAGGACTGGAAATGATTTTTTTCTTTTTCTTTCAACCTGATTTGGAACATGGTTGGGGTTTTTTTCTGCCTTTCCCTTAGTGAAATTATGGCTTTCCTTTGTTAGACAGAATAACATTGTTTGTATGAGGGCGGAAATGGCATTGGGCAGCATCAACAGAGTATGCGGGGGGAAACTAGCTGGTATTCAATGCAGTCATACAAGAATTGGTTTTAACAATTTCAGACCATCTTGCTCTGGAATCAATTTTCCACCAAGTTCTGCTCCAGCTGTAGTTTCCAAGCTGTCTTCAAAGGCAGCCCCCTGTATAAAGCGTTGTGATAATCTAGTCTTGCGGTTACTAGAGCATAGACAACAGAAGTTAGGCTGTCCTTTTCTGAAGAGGGATACAGCTGGACCACTGGCTGAAGCTGACGGATGGCACTCCACACCACACTTATCTGGGAGTAAGCTCTGCTGAACATGGTGGGATTATATAGCCAACATGCCCAGTATTGGGCTGCATAGCCCACTGGAATGAATATAACAAGTTACTTGGAACAAGGAAGCAATAGGACTTAATTTCACTACTAACTGTAACTGGATTGGGGCCATTTATCTCTTAATGTCCTCAAAGAAAAGCTGTGGCCTGTAACTTGTGCATGCTAGACTTCCTTCTGCTTCTACCTTCAGCTGCCAGACTGGGACATTTGTATGCAGTATAAATTATGGCAGAAACAGATTTGTAATCAATATGACTTAGCCAAGCTCACACTGAAACTAATATGATGTGATTGCAAATAATAGCAATATTTATTATATGTCATAACTACACAGTTGCAATTTACCAAGCTTAACCAGCTCCATCAGCTGTGCATTGTAGCCAAATGTATGACAAGTCTCTTGTTTTGCTATCCTTGGCTGGCAGCAAAGTCAGAAACCACTGGAAAACCACCAGTCACGGTAAGCAGATCACAAGTTGCACAAGTCTGGTATAGGAAGAATGTGGATAAAATGTCAGAAGTGTGATATGGATTCCATTGTGAATTATAAGAGAGATGCATGCATTGTAATAAGATGTGAGTAATGAGAGAAGCAGAATGCTATGGAGTTTGGAAGCAATTAGTGAGGACGGCATGGTTTCACGCTTATCAAAAAGGCAGTTGAAAATTACAAAGAGGAGGGGGGAAATCCCAAAATGATTATCAAGAAGCAGACAAAGTATGAATTAGGTGGGAAATGTGTCTAGACGTTTTACTATGAAGAAAATTACAAATCTGGAATAGTGATAACACAACAGGCCCCAAAGGAATGGGAAGATGGTGTGATGTATTCTGCAAGTTCAAGTTATAGAATATCCCATATTCTGTTTTATATGGTCTCCCCGCCCCCACATGGTATAGTGCAGGGGTGGCCAACTCCCAAGAGACTGCGATCTACTCACAGAGTTAAAAACTGGCAGTGATCTACCCCCTTTTGGGGGTTCAGGTCAAAAGTTGTTGAGTTTTTTCAGGGAGGAGGTAAAATTTTGAGCTTTGTTTAGGGGAGCCACAGTTGTTCAGCTTCTTTGGGGGGGAGCCAATGATCTACCAGTGATCTACTGCAGCTGTCCAGTGATCTACCGGTAGATCATGATCTACCTGTTGGACATGCCTGGTATAGTGTATTTATGTGTATGTTTTTAAATGTTAAGTCACCTGGAGACTTTTAAGTGACAATCAATTTATTAAATATTAGTATTTTTTTACTATTCTTAATGGAATTGGATCTTATGTGAGGGTTAGGCTTTGAAGTCAGCACATAAGGCAAAGTAGTGTATCAATCAAAATCTTCTCACTCACTCTACTCTTGTGTCTGGTGCCTCACTTTGCAAGCAGGAGCTGGACAAATCAGGGGGGGGGAGGTGACTTTCCTGCCTCCCCTTACAGTTGGAGGGCCATGGTAGGTGCTGGCTGTTGTCTGGCAAAGGAAGGTGAAAAGCCCCATGGAAAGATATTTGCCAGGCTGTGAGCAGAAGCAGGGTTCCCAATCTCTCTAATGCCCTTCATCTCCACATGCAAACCTGGAGAGCAAGGATTAAAAAAAAACAGAGGAGGAGGGAGGGAGGCAGTAAAATGAAGGCAGGCAGAAGAAAAGGGCTGGAATGGATACTTAAACTGGGACCCTAGGAGAGGGAAGCAGGAACAAGGAAAACAAGTAGTTCCTTCCCACTTTTTTTTTTTTTGTCAACAGCACATCATTGAATTTGTGTAACTTATATGATGGTAAGCTGTGACTGTAATAATAAAAACCCATTCCATACAAATTATTTGAATTTGCAGTGTTGCCTGTGAAGGGCACATATGCAGGTCACAGTTGTCGGCTAGTTAAATTTGGTTGCTTACCACTGTGGCAGACATCACCTATAACAATGTTTCTGTTTTGCTCAATCATATTGGCTACACTGTGCACTTGTCTAAGTTCTACGGATTGTAAAGCTGCTCACGCCATAATTTAGACTCTTTACAAAATGGGGTTCCGGTTTCCGCCGGCAGGAATGGCGGACCTGTTTTCCATCCCTCTGACCTTCGTAAGGAATTTGGCGGTTGCTAGGGGAGTAAATGGCAACCCCCTACCCTCTCCGGGGGTTACGGAGAGGGGCCGCTGGCCCGCGATGCCCCCAGACCCACTCCGACTGTTTATGGAGTGGGGGGAGCTTGGGCTGAAAAGCACTTACGAGGGCCAGGACTCCCGGACGCTAATCTGCATGGCGGGGATTTCCATGGTTAAAGAAGATAATTAGGCTTAAATCTATGGACATACTTCAGAAGGAGGGGAAGAAGCGCTGTTTACTGCTGAGAAATCTATGCTGCTGAGGGAGAGGAGTTAAATGCTGTATATCATCTGGAAGAAGGATTGATGGGGACGGAGCGATAAGGGAATGGAGTTTTATTTTTCTTCATATGAGTTACTTCGTACCTTCCCAGACGCGATGTCCTGGCTTGTTTGGAGTGAAAGAGAAGCAAAAGGCTGTGTGAGTTGAACTTTATAAACTGTTGTTACTGAGCATATTTTTTAAAGATGTGGAGTTGCCGATGAGAAAAGCCCCCCCCCCCAGTCGGACGGAAGGAGTCCTGGACGCGTTCAGAGGATTTATGAGCTGTGACGCACTTTGAATTGGAGCAGCGACCTGAAGCTAAGTTCAGCTATAGGGCAAGGAGATCCATTAATTTACCAAGAGTTTATGGTTTGATGTTTGGGTCTTCTGCCTGGAAAAGCTGTAAATTTTATAAAGATCGTTAATCTTCATGGCTATGAGAGAAAACGAAAGTGATTTGAGCTTTTTAAGATGGCGCTGCTTCGACGCAACAGGGAGCTACAGACTAAGAAGATTTATGGGGAGGCTGGACTGATTAACCCACACAGGAGAAAGAACATTTGTGAAACCTTGTTTGATATTTATCTCAGCAGCTGGGAAACAATCGGTTGAAAGTGGAAAACATCTATGTGACTGTAAGGGGAAGATCTGGATTATTATGAACTTGGAGGACGATTTGAACTTTAGAAAAAAGACGGCAGTGGACGGTTGCGAGGAATCCCCAATTTCTTGAAGTATGGGAACCCAAATAAAAAATTCTTTAGATGATTTGGCATAACATTCGGTTTGATTGATATATATATGTGTATAATTTGAAATAATGAATGTGATATAATTGGTTTTAATTGGAAAATTAATAAAATATATTTTTTTTTAAAAAAATATTCTCTTTACAAAATGATCCAATCCAGTGGTTCCCAACAGGTGGTCCGGGGACCCCCAGGGGTCCGTGAGCTATGCCAGAGGGGTCCGCAAGATGCTATTAGAATAAAAAATATATTAAATATATTTCGTATGATAACAGATTTTTTGTTTTGGCCGCTTCCTACATGAGCAGAGTCTAGTGCAAAACTAGAATTAGATGAGGCAGTAGTTCTGCTGTATGCCGTTAGGTGACGCTTTACAAACACTACTGTTTTGCAAAGAGGCAGCGCGCGCATTCTACTAACGCTCACCTCCCCAAGATGCTTTGCGCGCGTCGGCTTCATTTGTGCGCTACTGCGCAGGTACTCTGTCTTCTCTATTACCCTCCCTCCTCCCTGGACTCTTATAAAAAGACTCTTAATTTGGCTCTCACTTTTTAATTTTAGGATTAGGAATTAATGGGGGTCCTTGTCACAATAGCGGCTCGATGAGGGGTCCTCGAGAAAATTTTGTTGGGAACCCCTGATCCAATCTATCAGTTACAGGGGGAGGCAGGAGAAAATCCAACCAGATAAATTGTGGCATTAAATGGTTCACAGCTTTCCTTTGAGAGCACTGACATAAATGGATCAGTGGACTCCCCTTATCTATCTGCCTTTTACTACATTTATACAAGTGGTGGCTCATAAAGGAAGAAAGGAGGCAATAGCAACACCACACTTGTCAGGATGGTGTGGGGCAAGGCAGCAACAGGGAAATGGCAGGAACTTTGGCTTGGCTTCGCAGCGGCAGCAGCATGGGAGAACATACCCCTGCAAGGCCACCACTGCCAACCTAAGGGTCCCCTTCCCCGCAGCCTTGCCACCACCTCATCCTGCCCCATCCTCATCCCAATGATCTTAGCAACACCACCACAATAAATACATCACTGCTTCCCCCTCCATGGCAGTTTACTCTTATAATAACATTTGATGTAGATTAGAATGAAAGGTAGACATTCATCAGACAGGAAAGTCACAAGTTCAACAAGCATGTGAGCAGAAAGCAGGGCTACACTATTCAGCTCTGCCCCATGTGCCCCTTTGGACAAGCCCCTAATAACCACATGTTCAGTTCAGTCCTGTATATGCAGATATTATTTCCATGCATTTAGGTAAATGTATGGGTGTTGGTGCTGGAGGAGACTCTTGAGAGTCCCATGGACTGCAAGAAGATCAAACCTATCCATTCTTAAGGAAATCAGCCCTGAGTGCTTACTGGAAGGACAGATCCTGAAGCTGAGGCTCCAATACTTTGGCCATCTCATGAGAAGAGAAGAATCCTTGGAAAAGACCTTGATGTTGGGAAAGATGGAGGGCACTAGGAGAAGGGGATGACAGAGGACAAGATGGTTGGACAGTGTTCTCGAAGCTACGAACATGAGTTTGACCAAACTGCGGGAGGCAGTGGAAGACAGGAGTGCCTGGCATGCTATGGTCCATGGGGTCACGAAGAGTCGGACACGACTAAACGACTAAACAACAACACATGGGTGTTGGGGAGTGCATACCAACACCAGAGGCTTACCTAGGTGACAAGCCCTTCACATATGTTAATTGCACACATGTGCTTCTTATCAGAAGAGGTCTATAGCGACATGCCCTCTAGGACACACCATTAACTTTCTTAGTTGCATGGGGATTTCAATCGGAGTTTTCTCACAGTCAAGCTTATATGCCACAGTGGCTCTTAAGACATCCTATTCACGCAGAACTAGTTGGGAAATGGGGTTCTTTTCATTGCTCTTATAGAAAATTTGGCATGAATATGCAGATCCTGTGACCTTCCCCCAATGTTGTTGGAATCTAATGCACACAGGTTCCAGGCAGTGCTGCCTCCACATTTAGGTGCTCCTTCTCTATAAGCCTCTTTCCTACTGATGACCACTCACCTGCCATTTCACTGTAGTCTTAACCCAGAAGGAGACCCCAATGTGTGGTGAGTGTGTGCGTGTGCTGCCACTGAATCATCTCACTCTTGTCACCGGTTGCATGCTCAGAAGTGGCAGATGAACACAGGAAGTGACAACAAAGAGGCCAAGGAGCAGGAGTCTCCAGGGAGTACTCCTGCAAGGGGTGTGGGCCTCAGCCAGTGCCTAACAGTGCCTGCCCCTGATGCCAGCCTTGCCCTTGCAGATGATGGGAGTTGTAGTCTGTAGCCACATGTTCCCATCCCTGAATTAATATATTAAGTGTGCATGCAGTCACTCATATAATTGAACGAAGAACCAATTAGCTATTTCTGGAGCGTAAGGCCACATCACCATTGCCTGTTAACTTGCATTGTGTGGGAACAGTTAGTATCACACATTTCTATAATATTCAAATGTTGTGGCTAAAATATTAAATATGCTATAATCTGAGACATCAGGACCATGGTCTAATAGAAACAGACCAGTTTTAGACTTCTGCTCCGGAGCTGGATGGCTTCCCTTAAACTTCCCTGGAAACAATTTGTTCAGTGACATAAGTGCTCTGTGATTTCTGACCTGTCACCCCAGGCAGTGCTTTTAGATTGTGTCTGACAGCACAGCAGATGGCATGTATATGCATCAATGGGCATTTTTAAAAACCTCTAAGAGTAAAAATATGATAGAAAGATCTTTCTTCTCCTTTTGCTTTCCAAGTGGTTGTTTATTTAAAGGGAATGTGGGTGTAGGAGTGAAATTTTAGTTGTATTTCATCAGCTGCTATCAGATATGCTAACTCTCCCAGCAAGAGGCAACTCAGTTTAATGTTGATTTATTGATTTTGCCTTTGATCTGATTAACTTAATATTCACTAAGGTTTCCCAAATGATGTTTAAAGTAAGAAAATTAAGGTAAACTGTCCAAGAGTTGAACGTCCTTGATCAAAAGATAAGCTCCTTTGCAAGATAATTAACACTTTGCAACAAATCTCAGCTCTTGTGCTCCATAAAAAGAGGCAAAGTTAGAATGAAACATAATACACATTTTTGTCTGACTAGGGACTAGTTAATACATGTGGTAGCACCACTGAATCTCATGAGTATAGACTTGTTTTCGCCCACAGTCATGTGGAGCTGGTAGCCTACGTACCAGAAGTGTGTGTGCACATTGCATATGTCTACATACACATGTAGAAGATGCACATGTAGATTGTGATGCATAGCTGTCAAGTTTTCCCTTTTCTCGCGAGGAAGCCTATTCAGCATAAGGGAAAATCCCTTAAAATAAGGGATAACTTGGCAGCTATGTTGTGATGAGCAATTGGTACAATCACCGCCTCCCATTCTGAAACCATTATGGTTGTGGGAATTGAAGTTTACTGTGTAAACTTGTCCTTTCAGTTCACTTGCCATTTCCTCCATGTGTGATTGTGCATGTGACCTGACCCAAGAATACCTGCATGTAGAGGATTCAGGAGCCTTACTTATTTGAAGGGCCAATACGAGTAAAAAGGGCCTGTGGGCTTCCACCTCTGGCCCCACAACCAACAAAGTGCAGCTCCCATTGGTCCTCTCCTCCACTATATATGCATTAGTGTGGATGTATAAGGCAGGGACACCTATGTGTTTAGAGCTCTATCCATATAAGCTGCACCAGGTCCTGGATCCCTGTGCAAAAAGGGTTCCAGGATCCAAGGAACCCTGTGTGCACAGAGGTAATGCCAGGATAAGCAGTGTGTTGTTGGGAGAGATGCAGAGTGGCTTCATTCCTCTGCCTTTGTCAGTGGTCATAACCTTCCACTTTCATAGACTTCATCCAGAAAGGTTCTGCACCATATAGGGCTCACGAGGAATTGAGGACTTCATTAGGACCATGTTCCTCTATGCCATCTTTTTCTTGGTTGTTCCTAGACAACAAGCTGTAGTTTGTTTTCTAAAAACCAGAGTGTCCACAGGGCATTTCTAACATTTTAAGAGGGGGGGAGTTCTGAAAATTTTAGCAAACACCCATGCTTCTTCACAGAAGATCCTGTCTCAACAAGCCTTCATGGGAAGATCATGTGGACACCCAATATCAAGTTAAACCTTTTATTTATGCCTGCTAATGTATGAAGATTCAAAGGAAGATTCTATTTCTTCCTCAACCTGGAACGAATAGAACCAGTTTTGCCACTTCAGACAAAATGGGAGGTGCCACCCTGCCCTGCCGCTGCAGAGGAGCAGCACCCATTTCAGCTGAGATTGTACTGGTTTCCAGTGAGAGCTTACCAAAATTACACAAGATCTCACATGCTGTGCAAGATCTCATGTGATTTCAGTGTGATCTTTCCAGAAATCTGCACAATTTCACCTGATATTGGCACTGCTTCTCTGCCAACGATGGAGGAGGCATGGCAGGCGGCACACCCCTAGGGGCAGCAGCTTCACCCCACCTAATGTACCAGTCAACTGTTAATATTTGGATTCATCAGATCATATATTCTGACATACATATTAAGTTTTGTTTTTCACAGATGGAAAACAAAATCCTAACATTGTATCTCACTTCTCCTTTTCTGTTTAGCAATGCCCACTGATTTTCTAGTTTTCGCTATCCCACTGAGATTTTAATTGAACACATCAAAATTGTTTGCTAGGTTAAAGTGTGTTTTCAAATTTCAAAATGATTAAGGAAACAAGCTTGCCATATAATACCTATTAAACTAACCTTGATTATCTTTCACTTAAAGGGAGGTCTGTAATACCTTCTTTCACATGCTAACATCACAGCAGCAGAACTGATTAAAATATATTGCATTATTGATAGTGCATAATATCTTTACTTCTAGCGAGGTATTTGTACATGTCTTCAAGTTTATTTCTACCACATCGTTTTTTCAAGGGTCATTCTATATTTTAATTTAGACCACTGTATCTACACCTGTTTGTGAGTGACTTGAGTATCACCCTAAGCACCACTGAACTCATTGGCTTGTCTGACTACAATCATAACATTGCTGCTTATAAATCAAATATGGCAGCACAGAATTACAACCAGAAACAGGTCATAAATTACTGTGCTTTGAAACAAACAGTACTGGCCAGGTAAGCAAAAGCATAAGGAATTCTACAGCATTTAATTGTTCGACAAAAAAAGTCAATTTATCGGTGTAAGATTTTAAAAAGTAAAAGAATATTCTGAAAGTAGACAGCTAATCCATTTTCCCCAGAGTATCTTATATATTTCCCTGTGTAACATAATAAAAGAGATCCAGCTGTGTACAAGGACAAGAATACTGTACTGATCAGTGCTGAAAAATCTATGCTGCTGTTTACTGTGCTGGATCTTATTCCTTGCTAAATGTAGCTCAGTTATATAGAAAAATAGAGTCTATATAATATGCTTTTTCATGATTACTAATTCTTTCTTAGCCTACCCATCTTGGATTCCCTCCACTCCCTTGTATTGCAGTGTAAAAGAAATTGTAGTTGTGTTTTGCTGAGCTCTTCTGAAATGGTAACTTACTGGCAAATGGATCATGCCCCCTCTACCCTGTAGTTGATGTGTCCATGACCCTAGATATCATCCTTTGCTGCTGTTTTTCTATGAGCACAATATTTCATTCTACAGTACGTATACTAAATGCAAAGCAGTGTGTTATAGCGGTAGGCTCACATAGGAGTATTGGGTTTCCAAAAGTAAAGATGGAAGATGGTGACAAGACCTCATTGTCAGAACCAGTCACCACTGTGGGGAAATTATATAACATAGATAATATTTCACATAACATTTCTAATAAACTTCCACTGCTACCATATACCCACTGTCAACCTGTTTGCCAACCTTGACAAACAATAAAAATGCTGAACAATCACCAACTCTCAACCTTACCTGCTTCATATGGCTAATGTGAAGTATTAGAAGCTGGTATAAAATGCCTGAAAGATGGCACTTACTGCATGTACTATATAGACATCACCTATTTCATCTTTTAACAGGAGTGATTCATCTTTGTACTATAAAGGGTCATGTTTTTTCCACCCCAACCCCCTACAAATTAATACAGCTCCAGGACTTCAACCATTCTAAAAAGGTAAAGGGACCCCTGACCATTAGGTCCAGTCGTGACCAACTCTGGGGTTGCGGCACTCATCTCGCATTATTGGCTGAGGGAGCCGGTGTACAGATTCCAGGTCATGTGGCCAGCATGACAAAGCCACTCCTGGAGAACCGGAGCAGCGCACAGAAACGCCGTTTACCTTCCCGCTTGGAGCCGTACCTATTTATCTACTTGCACCTTGACTTGTTTTTGAACTGCTAGGTTGGCAGGAGCAGGGACCGAGCAACAGGAACTCACCCCGTCATGGGGATTCGAACTGCCGACCTTCTGATCAGCAAGCCCTAGGTTCTGTGGTTTAACCCACAGAGCCACCCCAGCCATTCTTAATCTGACCTAATTATTGCATGTTTTCTTAAATGACTAAGTCTCATTTGTGTTCAGTTGAGTTTACTCCCAGGTTGGTGTGCATAGGGGATTAATACTGACCTTCCCACCATGAACCCATTGCCCCTTCTTCACAATATGATCTAGGCTGCAGTGCTATACACAGGCCTGTGTGGTAAGGACAGCCAGGAATACTTAGCCTCAGAAGGCTGGCAGTTGGACGGGCCCACCAGGGACCATCTGCTTTTTTAAAATTGAATTTATAACTTTATTCTAACAAGACTCCTACCCTGGGTCTCAGATAAACTCTGCCCAGGCCTGCTTATCCCCCCACTTACCTGGGTGTAAACCCAATTAAACTTTTTCTGAGCAGATGTGTATACCATTGTGCTATAAGTTAATTATCCTGTGAATTCTTAATAAGTGTCTGGACTCAGTAGTGGGTGGCGGTGTTGGGCCACAACATTTTCACATCTTGCACCTGGCATTTGAGGGAGGGTGTTCTTTAACATCCACCCACACTTATTGTAGCATTTGCAGAAAACAACTTCTAGGGAGTACTTGACTTCAGACAAGCCTGCCACAGGACAAATGAATCCTGATTGCTCAGAAGAAAGAAAAGGCAACAGGATATATGGGGAAATCTGTCTAGGGGGTCTGTAGAACTTCAGAGATTCCAGAGTCTAGAAAATGAGACAGAATCAGGAAAGAAAAGTGCGATAAAAGGGAGGGGAAAACAGCAACTCTTTAGGACTACAGTGATAGCTCGGTGTCCAAACAACTCGGTCATTGATCTCAGTTATGACGTTCCTTATTGGCTAAAACACTTAATGGTGGGAGCAGCTGGATTAATTCATCTCACAGAAACTGCTTATATGGGTAGTTGCACATTTTGCTCTGTAACTTTTTTTCTAGGAGGACCAGAATCCTACTTTAATGAAATGAAAGCAAAGCTCAGAGTCTTTTGGTTTTGGGTTCAGTGCATCAGTATCTCCTGTACCTCTTCTCAGTGGCCCTGCCTAGGTCTAATTTAGCCCACCATTCACTCCCTATCCACCAAACAACTGATTGCATTGTTACCAAATATTTAACAAAGTTATACACATACAGCTCTAGCTGCATTTGTGGCCATTGTATTTTTAACATGAGCCTGCAGCACTCTGCATATTGCTTCAAACTGGGAAGATGCCACCCCTCCCTTTTTTTTCTTTCCTGGAATCATCAATGGTCTTCTCAAGCTTCATGTCATAAGCTGATACCAACCTAATTTAAACTTTGACTTCCTATTACAAAGTCTACATCAGGAGATTAAAAACTTTCTGCTATAGATTTTTTAAAATAGAAAGTGACAGTTTAATTTGGCAGAGCTGTGCTGAAAGGGTACTTAAACCTTGCAGAGAATGCTAACATCAGCAACCTTCAGAACTGCTAAAAATGAAAACAGAACATGAATAATTAACAGATAAAGTTGGTGTTTTTTTAAAAAAAATTACATGCCTATTTAGTTTATTTATTGGCTCTATTCGATAAAGATTACAAATGGATTTTAAATATGTTTACATTAGGATACTTTTAAAAAAAACGACCTACAAGTCCTAGATGTATACCTATATATAGTAGACATGTTTTGCAAAGGCTTCGTCAGTGACCACAAAGCTAGAAATAGCAGCTGGATCTAGAAATGGCGTAGCCATGTCCCTCTGAAATCTCCCAGTGAAAGGTACATCTAGTTTGGCTGCAACTGAAAAGCAGTGACTGCCAAGATGGCACTGTGCCCACCACTATCTCCTCTGGTGCCAGCAAAGGTAAAGGTAAAAGGACCCCTGACCATTAGGTCCAGTCATGGCCGACTCTTGGGTTGCTGCGCTCATCTCGCGTTATTGGCCGAGGGAGCCGGCGTACAGCTTCCAGGTCATGTGGCCAGCATGACAAAGCCGCTTCTGGCAAACCGGAGCAGCATATGGAAACGCCGTTTACCTTCCCGCTGGAGCGGTACCTATTTATCTACTTGCACTTTGATGCGCTTTTGTACTGCTAGGTTGGCAGGAGCTGGGACCAAGCAACAGGAGCTCACCCCGTTGCGGGGATTCTGAGTTCTGTTTGGGAGGGCACAGCCTCTGCTACATCAACAACACCCCCTTTAACATGTCCCCATTTCATTGAATTGAAACCCACCTTACCATCCATTCTGAAGAGAGGAGAAGTGCAGAGTGCTTTCTCCTGTGGGCAAGTGTGATCATGGCTGGTGGTAGGTGCCTTTCCCCCATTGATGGGGCATCTGAAGGGGGCAGTATCCACAGCATTTTGTAGTCATCACTCCCCCCCTCTCATTATTTCAGCCACTTTGTGCTATGCCACACCATTTTGTGACTGGTGCCTACAGCACTTTCTCAAAACTCCAAAAGTGCCCACTGGTCCAAATATATTAGAGATCTCTGCTGTGAAGTAGAAGTTGCACAACTGGGCAGCTGAATCCTACTGGCCCCTGTAGATTCAATAATACAGAGATGGCTGCTGGTTGATCATTACAAGTGGTTTTCAGATATTTTCTCTAGATTTTGAAGTTATTACCACTACATTGTTTCATGAAGTATCCGAGAGTAGCAATAATTTAGCAGGAGCTGATTCAATGTGATTACTATACAACATTCCCCTATCTTACTCTACAACCAAACACCCAAACCTTGTGTTGCTAAAATGGCTCCTTCTCCTTTCCATAATTAAAAAAAAATGGGGAGAGGCATTTCCCTCTTGAAATATTATGTAAAATGAGCAATAAAGATGCACAATGTAATTCTATAAAAGACATCAAGCACAGAGCTTCATGAAAATATTATTTATGGTGTCAGATCAGTGAAACATTATGCCACAAAGCAACATCACATGCTCTTGAAGTGATGTGAGCATTTCTTGCAGAAGGACTATTCTCTGTTCTGACCCAATCTACCACTTATCTGACTTTAGTGAAAGGAAGGGTTTTAAAGACTACATTCAGGATAATTAAAGAGAGAAGTATAGTTGTTCTTTAAATGTCACAGTGTATTCTCATTATTTTAAGGACCTTAACTAAAAAGTAATTGGTCACACAACCCTTTTAGTGAAGCATTTGAGGGCAATAGTGCATCTTGGTTTCGTACATGGTAATCTAAGCAACAAAATAAGTCAGAAAACTAGGAGAGCACATCTCGTTTGTGTCCTGATCTTGAAGGGACTTTTAAAATGCTTGATTCTCATTGAGCTGAATAATTTTAAATCAACAGACACTATCGCCACAGCTATAACTAGGAGCAAAAGCATTTGCAGAAGAATCATGTGGTACATTTCTACCCATACCAAGAATTTCTGCCCATACCATTGAATTAAGTCACACACACACACATGGATTTTCAATTGACGTTTTCACAATACAATTAAAAGAACGAACTAATTTACAAGAAATAAAGGGGGGAAAGAAACTAAAGGAAGAAGAAACAGAAAAAAAGAAATTACAAAATCATCTCTCACCACTATATCCTAACTTTCATCCCCTACAGGGGGAGGTGTGCCCACCCAGCTCTCACCTGGGTTCATCCCACTCCTGACACAGCCTCCCACTCTGTGATATCTCCCAACCCGCCACTCACACAGGGTCCTCACAATCTCCCTACATATATGACAGCAGACACGGGGAATGAATCTCCAACAGGGCTTCCATCCTAGCCTTCTCTTTGAGGTTATTTATGAAAACAACTGAAGGAAACCTGGTGCAGGAAACAGTACAATGTAAGTAGCTAGGCAGGCCTTTTGGGGAAAAGCATTCAGCAGTGTCAAAGAACATCTTGAAAATAAAGCATTCAGCCTCATTAAATATTATCTCCTGTACAAAAGCAGCACGAAAATGTATCTGATGTTTCTGAAAGGCAGACATTCAATTAAATTGGCTTAGATGGTTCTTTATGGGGGTGAGAGCTCTGATGTGCACATACACTTCAGCTGCCTGCAAGAGTTTTCCCATTTGCGTCAATGGAGATAGAAGTTCTACATGCCCAAAGGGATTCATGAGAAGAGCAAATTATCCACTGAAGTGAATGGAGAAGGCTGCCTGACCAAGACACTGCTTGAGCACATTAGAGCACCAAGGAAGTCAGCATAGTTGTCTGTGTACATTGAGTTTTTGACACTGGAGAACATTCAGTATTTTACTCCTCTGCTTGCATTCTGTAATGGTTCAGAAAAACTATACCACATGATATTTCATGATATTTCTAGCTCTACATGGGAAACAAATACAAGCTGAAGGGTTGTAGCTCATGGGTATAGCACATGCTTTCCATGCACAGGTTCCCAGATTCAGTTCCTAACATCTCCCCTTAGGATTGGGAAATAACCCTGTAGAACAACTGTCTATCAATGCAGGCAAAACTAAGCCAAATGGACTACTTCTCCTAGAGTGGACTTTTGTTGTGTGCATTGAAAAGTCAGCCATATCCCTTTAAGTAAAATCAGCCCAGAACAATAAAGGAGACTGCTATTATGTATAATGATTGATTAAAGAATTGTTCTTCAGCTTGGCTTGCGGAGAAATTACATTATATCAAAAAGGAAACAAACGCCACTTGCCAGTCACTGTCATTATTGTGTAAGAGACTGAGTGATTAATGAGCACCGGCAATATTTCTGAGAGCAAAGTATATTCTATAGAGATGAGAATGAAACTGAAGCTGTAAGCTATTCTTTTAAGATGAGGTCTATTGTGTTAGGATGCATCCATGGTCATTATTGGAATGATAGTTTCCATTAGAATATATATGAGAACAGTTTCAGTGGAATAAAAATTGTGCATCAGTTCTATAAAATATAGGAACCTGCCATATACCAAGTCAGACCATTGATCTGTCTTGCTTAAAATACTGATTACCAGTGAATTTTCAGGGTCACAGGCAGGTAACTTGGGACCTTCTGTATGAAAGCATGTGCTCTGTCCCCAGCCTTCTGCAAGGATTGAGGGAAGTGCAGCCGATAGTCAACAAGAGGCAGGGCTTAGTATTTAGAAAACAATCTACTGGTACATCTCACCTTGCTGTGAGACAATTGGCCTCCAAGGCAGCTTACAGTAAAATAAAATTCCAGGATTATTATTATTATTATTATTATTATTATTATTATTATTATTTGCCAATGTTGGTTCTGTATAACAAAGGACCACTTACTGTTCTCAGCGGCAGCAGCAATTGCAGCTCGGTGAAGCTGCTGAGAAGTTGGCTGGGGCAGGGGATGTCACCATTGGCCTTGGCCAGCTGTGGGGGCTGATGGGATTGCCCAATGAAAGTTCAAATGACCAATCATGACCATGGGGAGTGGGTTTAGGTGGCGGACCTGGTGGAGCCAGTCTTCTGCCAGGTCTGTTGCTGTGGCATTTAAACCGGATGCATTGGTAGCAGGAAGCACTGTTGATATTGGGTGTCCATCTTGCCCACTGTGTGATTGGCCCTGCCTGGAGGTAAATGGGCTTTGCATGTGTATGGCCTTGCTATAGGTCACTGTATTCGGGGCCAGGGAGGAACTGTATTCGGGGCCAGGGAGGAAATTGGGATTTTTGCCTTCTTCATAGCAACTGTCACAACTTTCGGCAGAAAAGGCATCGGGTTGGATCCTTAGTCTAAACTAGTCATTATTATTATTTAACTGGCTGGATGAATTTATACCTAGAAAGCTTCATAGATAAAGTCTACTGCCTTGAATTTTCTTATTGAACCCTCATTAATGTTGACATATTCATAGGAACACCTTTGCATAGCTTATACTGCTGATAAGTTCTGCTTGAACTAAAATTTCAACTTGACCTTTTCTCCTTTTTCCTCATTGAAAGAGAAAGGAAATATAACTTGAAAGTGAATATAAGTCTAAAATTAAATACACGTTGGGAAAGATCAGTATTTAGGTTACAAGAAGGAAAAATGGAATCTAAATGGTTCTCTAAATGGAACCTTCATTTTCAGAGGCAGTGTGCCTGTGCGTGTTGGTTATGTGAGTGGATGGTCTGTTGCCTTATGGTACAATTTGTGGACTTTCTGACCCGCGTTGGAATCAGGATGCCAAACATGATGGATCCTTGGTTTTATCCAACCAGTTCCTCTTTTTATGTTCTGAAACTAGAGTCTAAAGCCGGCATGAGAAACTTTGTGTCCTCCAGAGGTTATTGCACTATAACTTCCATCATTCTTTGCTATTGGCCATGCAAGCTGGGCCACATGGGAGGTCAGTTCCAGAAACACTGGCTAAAGAGCTGTGTAAAATAGCTTTGTCTAGGCTTGCCATACATCAGGAAAATTCCTGACATGTCCTGGTTTCCAGGTGTAAAAATGGCATCGGGAGGGGGGGATTTTGCCGAATCGGCAAAATGTCCAGGGAAACCCGGATGTATGGCAGCACGATGGAAAAAGCAGTGGAAACAGCTCCAAAAGCTGAACAACTTTCCAGGTGTCAGAAATTTTAGTTTTTGAAATATGGCAATGCTAAGCTTAGTCGGTAGAGCATGAGACTCTTAATCTCAGGGGCATAGGGCCAAACCCACATTGGGCAAAATACATCTGCCTTTCAGGGAGTTTGGACTAGATCAAAATTGTGGTACCTTCTATCTCTACAATTCTATGATTCTATGAAATAACAAAACCCCGGAGCTCTAAAGGTTCTCTACCCCAAGTCCACAAACACAAAGTTATTCTGGTTGGAAGGGAGAGTAAGTGACCCTGAGAATCTTCCAAATATTATATTGAAATTTGGATTTATTTATTTTAAATTTTATGGTGAAACTGTGGACCACACTCATACAGCAAAAATAGTGGCAAATTAAAGATGACCTGTGAAATGCTAATATTTTATTTAAAGCCTCATGTATTCCACTTTCTTGTGTGGTCATGGAGCCAGCTAAATATAGCTGTCTTCCCAACCCCAATAAATTTCATTAGCTTCACTGAAGTCTCTCTTGCTTTCATTCTATTCAGATATTTTGTTTGATGTGGAATAAATTAAAAATAACTTTGGTGTGAGTTAGTGGCAACCCCAAAGCTATGAGAGGTTTTGATTTGTCAAATATAAAATCCAGCGCTGACATTAGATTAAAAATAGCAGTAATGAGACTCAATTGGGCAGTTATCACGCTAGAGTTTTGGCCGTATGATTATGCTGTTATATGCTACAAAGGAAAATATGAACCCTTTAAATCGATTTAGAAAAGACCATTTCCTGCTGTTGAAATCATTTTAATATAGAAATTACACAGACATTTATACAAACAACAACATGATGACTTCTGTCAGGGCAACAAATACCCCACACTTAGATTTTTAAAGGTTGTGAGGATTTTGAAAAAAGGAGTCTTCTTTAAACTTTTAAATGTCACAGCAGTCATCCTGGAAAGATCAGAAAAAAAGCAGAATTTCAAAACAGGAGAGCACTTCAGGTCAAAAGCAAAAACAAACAAACACAGAAATAACAATAACAATACCACTAGATGCTTTTTAAAATCCCTTATATGACTGAGAGCGGGTGTTTTGCCCTGGTACAATAAGTTAAGAGAGTGTGGGAAAGGGAGAGATTGGGGGGGGGGGGAGAGAGATAGATACCTGTAGATATTGAAGTCTATATTCTGTAGAGGGGATTAAAAAAAACCTCTCATGCTTCCTGGTGCTTTAGTGTTGAAAATAGGAGCTAAAGGAAAGCTGTTCTTTGCAGTAAATCTTTATTTCTGTCCAGGTAGACACAGATCTGTTACTCTAACCGCAAATTATTATTCGTTTTTAAGTATAAGATTGATCATGAAATGCATACTGTATTTTTTTATCCCTGTTCTGGAGCAGTGGGGGGGGGGAGAGAAATCAAATATGTTTACGTATCACCAGGTGTTCCGAGGTAGCCTTGCCTTTTGGCTCTTCAAGATGCTGGGTGCAATTTTGTTAACAATTACATACTTTGTGCAAATTAAAACAGTGTGTGTTATAGGTATTAATATCCCCTTTTTGATATCTTTCCAGCCGAAGTGCTAAAGGTTTAAGTTTTAATGGAATTAAGACATTGCACAGATATTAAATCTTCCATTACGCCTCAAGCTGTAAAAATAAAAGAAAGAAAGAAAACTTGGTGATATAAACCATCTCCCTATTTTACATTTTAGGACTGTAAACTGCTTATGGCACATTTTTATAATGGAATGTGCACTGGACCCATTAATGCGACTTTTTCGTCTTTTCGTATGGCACTTAAAAATGTCTCTCTTTTTTTAGCTTGTTATTAAAATACTTCTATATATATATAAGGTGGTGTTTTCGGTAGCAGCATCTATTTTCATACAAATTATAAATGAATTTTAAATAGGGAGTGATCTTTACAACTTTGTTGAAAATTGAATAGCTTTGGTGTGAGAGAATGTATACTGCGTAGTCAGTATAAATGACTTTCAGTGACGTTATTAGATCAGTGTGCAGGACTTTAGAGGCAAATAACACGGAGAAATGTCTTACTTGGATGTTCAAATTAAGCAAATGCTGAGAAAAGCTTTATGCAGAAAACTTTCAGAATTTGCTTCAGCCCTTTCAGCAGAATACTTAATGACTGACAAACTTCTTCATTCCATCATGTTTTCCTATAGAGATGTGGCCATTACCCAAAATAATATTAAGGACGGTAGAGCTAAAAAAATATCTGAAGAAGTGTGCATGCACACGAAAGCTCATACCAATGACAAACTTAGTTGGTCTCTAAGGTGCTACTAGAAGGATTTTTTGTAATTTTGTTTCAACTACGGCAGACCAACACGGCTACCTACCTGTAACTTTTTTTTAAAAAAAAAAGACACTCCCTTTATCCATTTAATTTCTCTTGTGGTTTCCACTTGTCTTCCAGCCATACACCTGGTTCCTACCCTTTAATTTTTACATTGGGTGGCACTGTGGTTAAACCACTGAGCCTAGGGCTTGCTGATCAGAAGGTCGGCGGTTCGAATCCATGTGATGGGGTGAGCTCCCGTTGCTTGGTCCCAGCTCCTGCCAACCTAGCAGTTCGAAAGCACGTCAAAAATGCAAGAGATAAATAGGATCTGCTACAGCGGGAAGGTAAACGGTGTTTCCGTGTGCTGCTCTAGTTCACCAGAAGTGGCTTTGTCATGCTGGCCACATGACCTGGGAGCTATACACCGGCTCCCTCGGCCAATAATGCGAGATGAGCACGCAACCCCAGAGTCGGTCACGACTGGACCTAATGGTCAGGGGTCCCTCTACCTTTACCTTATATTTACATGTAGAAACAGCATGGCATTCATTCCATGCTAGTGTAATGCCATGATTTCTGAAACTCTGCTGTTTGCTAACACTTTACAAACCATTTCTAGGCCATTGTAGTAAAACCAGGCCTTGGAAGGTTTATTTTAAAGAGGAACTAGTTCAAGCAGTGGCGGAGCTTCATGCTCCGGCACCGAGGGCGGAGAGCAGGTGGGGGCATGTCGCACCGCCTGCAGGGGCGTGGCAAGCCGCCTGCAGGGGCGTGGCAAGCCGCCTGCGGGGGCGTGGCACCCAGTGCGGGCAGGGGGTGCAGCCGCAATGGCACCCCACCGGGATCACGCTGCCAGGAGTGGTGTGCTCCCCCTGCACTCCTCTTCCTCCGCCAGTGAGTTCAAGTTCAGCATGTCCAAAATGGAACTAATTTCAGGTCATCTTTATCCCTTTGCGAAACAAACAAGTTTGGTTCATGTTCAGTGTACAGTGTAAATTCATTCAAATGATCCCTGACAAATTCCCTCCCTGCATACAGACATGCATGCACAAGCTATTCAGATCTACTTGAGGGAAGGGCTTTTTGTGATGTTACTCACCAGTATGGTCTCTTATAATGACAATGGCTCCTATCTGAGATATGCTGGAACTGAGTTCTGGCTGGAAAAAAGTCCTGTTGGTATAGTAGGGCATCCCTATTTTCATTGGAGAAATGTTGGAGGGTATGGCCCACCCATGAGTGCCTCAGGCGGCAAGCTGGGGATAGCCGGGAGGGGTGGCAGATCTGGGCCCCCAAGGAACACACTGCTCACCATCTCCTGGGGTTGTTGCCTGCAGCTACCACCTAGGAAGAGGACTTCCCTGGGCTGCTTCTAGTCAGCTCAGGTAGTGGCAGAGGTGGAGGAAGAGGGTGGCAGAGGCAGCAGCGGTACCGTATGTGTGATTCTGACACACACCACACCACCTGACACCCGTATTTAAATTGGGCAGAAAGCTCCCATAAGCACCAATGTAAATACAGTGGTACCTCGGTTTACAAACACAATTGGTTCCGGAAGTCTGTACTTAACCTGAAGCATACTTAACCTGAAGCAAACTTTCCCATTGAAAGTAATGGAAAGTGGATTAATCTGTTCCAGATGGGTCTGCGGAGTACTCAACCTGAAGCGTACTTAACCTGAGGTATGAGTGTAATTGGTTCTGGAAGTCCGTACTTAACCTGAAGCGAACTTTCCCATTGAAAGTAATGGAAAGTGGATTAATCCGTTCCAGACGGGTCCGCAGAGTACTTCAACTGAAAATACTCAAACCGAGGCATACTTAAACCTAGGTATGACTGTAAAAGCTAGCATTTTTTTTGTCTGAGCGGTTCTCCTGCATACCCCTTTTTGCACATCCTTTTTTTTTGGGGGGGGGGTACTGTTAAAAAGCACAGTCATGTTAAATGCATTAAATATTAAGTGTAGCTTGGCCCTGTGATGTGCACTGTTTCTATGTTCCCATCAAATCTTACAGTTTAAAATGCTTCTGAAATACACACACACACACACACACACACACACACACACACACACACACACACAGTGGTACCTTGGTTATCAAATTTAATCCATTCTGGAAGTCCAATCCAAAGCCAAAGCATTCCAAAAACCAAGGTGTGCTTTCCCATAGAAAGTAATGCAAAACGGATTAATCTGTTCTAGACTTTTAAAAACACCCCCTAAAACAGCAATAGACATTGTTTGGGTGGAGGGCCTTTATCCATTCAATCAGTAGCTGAACTGGGCTCCACACAGTCACAAAAACAAATTAATCGAAAAAGCCTCAAAAAACAAAAACGCAAAAGAAATAGCAAAAGAAAAGACACCAAACTTAATCCGTTCCAGAAGTCCGTTTGACTTCCAAAATGTTCGAAAACCAAGGTGCAAATTCTGATTGGTGCAAGTGCCCTGGAAACAATAGCTGATAACTGCATCAGACATTCAGCTTCCGAAAAATGATCGAAAACCAGGGCGTTTGAGTACCAAGGTACCACTGTATATATATAGAGAGAGAGAGCCGGGGGGGGGGGGGCGACGACGACACACGACTACTCCATGTTAGATATAACCAATTGAAGATACAGAACAAAAGGTACTTCCTAACTACCAATGCTGCACAACACAACCCATGAATAATGCACTAATTGTTAGGGAAAGCATTAAGAACAGCATTCCTTTCAGTGACTTTGACAAACAAATTGCAACAGACATGCTGATGAAAATGCCGACCAAATGCTTTGCAAAGTAACAGTTCCAGCGACTGACAAAAGCATCTTCACCTGCTATTTTAATGGTTCAGAAGGCATAGATAATTGAATTCTGCATTCAATTCCAAATCCAAAATATATCTGCAGATTATCCTGGATTCAATACATTGGGGGGGGGGAATACGGTTAATAATTGGATGCAAATGGATTCGCCACCATGAGCTCCCTTCTCTGCCTGAGGACATGCCACTTGTGTACATTGCGAGGATTTATTATTCTATGACTCTGGTCCACAATGTTATATCTTAATAAATACCCAAATGGCATCAGGGGAGGGAGGGAAGAGGCATTTTAGCCCTTCCCACTATGTTTTGAGACACATGTAATTATTTTGAGATCTGTTGTTGTTGTTTAGTCGTTTAGTCGTGTCTGACTCTTCGTGACCCCATGGACCATAGCACGCCAGGCACTCCTGTCTTCCACTGCCTCCTGCAGTTTGGTCAAACTCATGTTCGTAGCTTCGAGAACACTGCCCAACCATCTCGTCCTCTGTCGTCCCCGTCTCGTTGTGCCCTCAATCTTTCCCAACATCAGGGTCTTTTCAGGGAGTCTTCTCTTCTCATGAGGTGGCCAAAGTATTGGAGCCTCAGCTTCACGATCTATCCTTCCAGTGAGCACTCAGGACTGATTTCCTTCAGAATGGATAGGTTTGATCTTCTTGCAGTCCATGGGACTCTCAAGAGTCTCCTCCAGCACCATAATTCAAAAGCATCAATTCTTTGGTGATCAGCCTTCTTTATGGTCCAGCTCTCTCTTCCATACATCACTACTGGGAAAACCATAGCTTTAACCATACAGACCTTTGTCGGCAAGGTGATGTTTCTGCTTTTTGAGATATATAAAAAGCAGTTAAAAGAACTCTGAAAATAAAATCTCACAATACACATACAACGTACAATCTTTATATGTAGTCTTGAATCCTGATTATCCTAAAATGGACCTTTATTTCAATATACTTAATGAATAATGAGTATCTGACCGGCATCTCAACTTTTGATAGATTGACAGAATTCTTAGATTGAAAGGATTCTTAATAGGGAATCTACATTTTTCATCCTTACTTTATCTGAATTTTTTTTCTGCCGTAGGTGATACTTAAAAGACGTTAGAACCAGAGAGATGTTCTAGCTTGCCTGGAAACCCTCCTCACGAACCCCACATATATAGGGTTGTAGATTGTGGAGAAGACTGTCAATGTTCAGAGACAGTCTCCTCTTTATGGTATGCTACAATTGAGACTTGGCATTGAAAAGCAGCTTCTAAAAGTCTGCTGTGTTGAGTCCTACCAGAAATTGACAGTGACATTGCTGAAATTCATCCCTGCCTGGTGCAGAACACAAATTTGTTTTGCATACAGTGCTCACTTCCAGCTTTGTCAAAGAGAGGCCATTCAAGAAAGCATGCTGTTTAGACTTGGCCAAGTTGTAAGCATGCTCACCTTAACTTTGGTCTTTGAAATATCTTAATCACACACTAGGAGGTGAATGCCAGCAACTGGGCAACCTTGTTGGCATCCACCTGCTTTGAGAAACAATGGAAGAGTGTGCCAGTGGGGGTAAAGTCTAACCCTTTGGAAACACCTACTGTGGCTGTAGGCACCAATACTGGTGAACTCTTAGCAAACTACAGTCCCCAAGATTTTATGGTGTGTGTGTGTGTGTGTGTGTGTGTGTGTGTCATGCGCTTTAAATGCATGGTGTAAATGCAAACCTCAATATCTCTCTCTCAGCATTAACAATGTTAAAATAACTAAAGCCCAGCTACTGAATCTCCTGACATTGCCAGCCTACATTTGTTCTTAGCCCATTGGCAAACCAATAAAGTAAAATAAAACAGCCATTCCACATGCAGCCTTACTTTAGATTGTGCCAACTTCACATCTAAAGTAAGATATGTACGCATCTGGGTAAGATATGTAGCACACATCAATGATGAATCAATCCACATCCCCCCACTTGATCTTTCCTGCCAGCTCAGATGTCTAGCTCAGTGGCTACAAGTGGAGGAATATTTGCACTATATTGTTAATTATATAACAATGAATTTACATGGGTAATTTGGTAATTAATTACAGAGACTCATAAATATTTAAATTTTAGGTATTAAAATGACTGAAATGGCAACATACACTAGTATAGAGTGATTCTAATCAGCTACAGGATGTCTCCCCCCCACACACACACACAAGAGGATGACAGTCATTTGAATGAAACAACAACATTTATACTCTTAGGAGGGCACGGTAAATTAGAATATTCATTGTAGTGCTATTAGGAACAGGAGACAATCAGGACTGTATCTTCATAAAAGTCACAGGTAAAAGCTAATTTGTAAAAACACTGTGCTTTGTGTGTGTGAAGGATTAATTCATCTGGGAGGATAATGTTTTGTAATAGAGTGAAAATCTTTTGCAACCTGATATAAAATTAAGGTGAGTCTACAAGTTAGCACCAGGCATTTGGGATGGCACAGAGGGTAAGGAAAAACAAATGGATTCTGATTTGTAGTCCACTTTTTTACCACTTGAAATATTATTACGGTATTAGAACCTGGACAGTTGTTTAGTCAAATGCCCCCTGCCCAGTCTCTAACATCAGAGGTGGGGAACCTGTGACCCTTCAGATGTTGTTGGAGCATGGTCCCAGGTCAAGGATGATGAGAACTGTAGTTCACCAACATATGGAAGGCCACAAGTTTCCCAATCCTGATATATATTTTGAAGGCTGTGATCCTGTACACACTTGCCTGTGAATAAGCTCCGTTAACATCTATGCATGGGATTGTGTGACTGGAGGCTAGGGTTCTTAGCGGTCATATGGGCTGGGAAGAATATAAAGCATGGTTAGCTAACATGGTCCCCTCCAGGTGTTGTTGGACTACAACTCAAACCCAGCCAACACAATCAGTAGCCAGGAATTGTGGCAGTTGTAACCCAACAGTATCTCAAAGGTACCACATTGACTATCCCTTTTATACATTGGGGTCAGGGAGCTTCTCCAAGCATGGTCAGACAAGCTAAGGAATGCTATAGTTTCCTTGTCCCCAATGGAGAGGTCAAGTAGCTCAGAGACTGCACAATTCCTTGGAGCAGAGCTTTCCAAACTGTGTGTTGCGACACATGTAGTGTATCAGATGCAGTGTGTAGGTGTGTCACATGAATGCTCCTCTTGCTCCTCCCATGACTGGAAAGGGGTTTGCTTAACCTCTTTAGTTTAATGATGCATGTCTAAAAAGTCTGTCACCAATATGAAAAGTTTGGAAAGCTCTGCCTTGGAGGCTTAAACATCTGTAGACTCTGGGTGCTTCTTGAGGAGGGGCTGATGTTGCAAAGGATCATTGATATATAGTGTATATAACTGTATTTCCAAAACTAAAAAAAAACCCACACATTTTCTTCTTCTTCTTCTTCTTCTTCTTCTTCTTCTTCTTCTTCTTCTTCTTCTTCTTCGGAGGCAATACAGGCTGACATTTTAATGCTAGCAATGTTGTGTGGATGTCGGATGTCACACCTGTGATTACTTTTCAATGATTTGGATGAAAAGTAAGGGCAGTTGAAAGCACACTCAGAAATGTTTTGTAGCCACATTTTTAGTTTTTGTCTCCACTCTTTCCATCAGGTTGCCCAGGCAGAAACCTGGCTTTGATAAGACTCATTCCTGCCTCTCACTCACAACTGCGCAAGACAGAACATGCACTGAGGAATGTCCGTAGCTCAGTTGTTGTTGTTGTTTAGTCGTTTAGTCGTGTCCGACTCTTCGTGACCCCATGGACCATAGCACGCCAGGCACTCCTGTCTTGCACTGCCTCCCGCAGTTTGGTCAAACTCATGTTCGTAGCTTCGAGAACACTGTCCAACCATCTTGTCCTCTGTCGTCCCCTTCTCCTAGTGCCCTCAATCTTTCCCAACATCAGGGTCTTTTCCAAGGATTCTTCTCTTCTCATGAGGTGGCCAAAGTATTGGAGCCTCAGCTTCACGATCTGTCCTTCCAGGGAGCACTCAGGGCTGATTTCCTTAAGAATGGATAGGTTTGATCTTCTTGCAGTCCATGGGACTCTCAAGAGTCTCCTCCAGCACCATAATTCAAAAGCATCAATTCTTCGGCGATCAGCCTTCTTTATGGTCCAGCTCTCACTTCCATACATCACTACTGGGAAAACCATAGCTTTAACTATACAGACCTTTGTCAGCAAGGTGATGTCTCTGCTTTTTAAGATGCTGTCTAGGTTTGTCATTGCTTTTCTCCAAAGAAGCAGGCGTCTTTTAATTTCGTGACTGCTGTCACCATCTGCAGTGATCAAGGAACCCAAGAAGGTAAAATCTCTCACTGCCTCAGTTGTAGAGCATCTTATTTGCATGCAGAAGGTTCCACATTCAACCCCTAGTATCTTTAGGTAGGGCTGGGAGAGAACCCTGCCTGGAATTCTGGAGAGCCACGGCTAGTCTGTGTAGACAATATTACAATAGATAGAGCAAGGGGCTCAGTGAAAGGCATCATCCTAAGTTGCCTTCTTCTTGCACCCTCACAATCTTTTCCAACCTAAAAGCCTAAGAAGACTCCAACATCCTCTTCTCACAGTCTAGCTTAAGATGGAGTCTGAGCATTGAAGCTCAGACATAGCAGATTATTCTCACATTTCTAGCTTGGTGAAGTGAAGAGAAGCCAAAGAGCCAGCACCCCGCCTGTTGGGGCATACTGGGAATGGCTCTCAGAATTCTCTCTAGCAAACTTACAGGAAAATTTCAGCTCCCTTCATGTGCTAGCATGTTGGTTTCACTGCATTGTAAATATCCCACACCAAGCAGATGCCGGGGGGAAAGCCTCAGACAGAACTCATGTCCTGTGGTTTCCAGCAACAAGTATTCAAACACTGCTTCTAACCATGGAGCAAGAGCATTGCCATCATTGCTAATGGCCATGGAGAGCCTTATCCATGAATTTGTCCAATCCTCCTTTAAAGCTGTTCACCTTGCAGGCTTCCCCCCAGTGAAAACAAGCCCTTTCTCCTGGGCATTTTTTCTCCTGGGCATCATTTTTTATGATGTTTGTTCTGCTGCTGCTATTTTAAAAAGTTTTTATTTTAAGGTAGCTGTTATGTGATCTTGCTACTGTGCTTCAGAGATTGCTGCCATCCTTGATGCTACTGTCATTTTGGTTTTATCTGTACCTATAAAATTGTTATCACGTATTTTATTGTTACTCGTTGTAAGCTGCCTTGGGAGCTAACGGCAGAATGATGGGATAAATATTTTAAATAAGCAAATAATATCAAATGTCATCTTGATCTGAATTCCATTTTTCCCCAGGTAGTACCCGGGATATACTACAAATCATCCATACTTCCAAAAATAGTTCTGTAAACATTTTGACAACAGGTCACCAGTAGGTTAAGCACTCCAAGTGTGCTTCTGTTTTCAAAGAATTTTGCCTCAGGAGTTTTTCTGAAGCCAGTCAAAAATACAGAGTTTTGTAGCTAATGTCAATAGGTCTGGAAATCTCATCTGAGCCTCCAAAGGTTATTTAAAAATCGTTAACTGCATAGGTTCACTAGGTATTTTGACTGTTTTTCATGGCCAGTGTAGAATAAAAGTATTAGCCCTATTGATTCAGCCTCTTCCAACTCAAATCTAAAGGATTTATCATTAACTTTGGCTGGATTCATGCCCATTCATTTTATTATTATTATTTTGAAAACTAATAACATAAATATATCATTTTTTTAACATATGATCTTCTTAAATCTCAGCCAATCTGCAAGCTCCTTATGCAGTCACACTTGGTTTTTTAGATGCCTCCTACTGTTCTTTCTGTCTGGAAATGTCTGCATTTGGGCCTTTAATATTTCACCTTTAAGAAATTCCCATCTATGTTCTAAGATCACTGTTGTTTCCCTCTCCAATTTTTTTTACCCGTACACTCTCAATCTGCCTTCCATGCTCCAGGTCATGGATCTCTTCACAATTGTACACATCTCTTACATATAATGCTATTCCTCCTCCCTTCCTGTTTGGTCTATTCCTTTTAAACAGGCTATACCCTCAATGGATGGAGGCTCATAAAATTATACAGGAGGCAGCAATGGAAACCATCCCAATGAAAAGGAAATGCAAGAAAGCAAAGTGGCTGTCCAATGAGGCCTTACAAATAGTGGGGAAGAGAAGGCAAGCAAAATGTGAAGGAGATAGTGAAAGATACAGGAAATTGAATGCAGATTTCTAAAAAATAGCAAGGCGAGACAATACTTTGGCCACCTCATGAGAAGAGAAGACTCCCTGAAAAGACCCTGATGTTGGGAAAGATTGAGGGCACAAGGAGAAGGGGATGACAGAGGACGAGATGGTTGGACAGTGTTCTCAAAGCTACCAACATGAGTTTGACCAAACTGCGGGAGGCAGTGGAAGACAGGAGTGCCTGATGTGCTCTAGTCTATGGGGTCACGAAGAGTCGGACACTACTAAATGGCTAAACAACAACAACAACCCTCAATTCCTACATTCCAGCCATGAGTCTCATCCCACCAGGTTTCAGTAATTCCGTGTTAGATCATATTTGCCATCCTGTATTAAGAACTCAAATTTGTCTTGCTTGTTTCCCATACTCTATGCATCAGTATAAAGACAATTGAAACCATGATTATTCCCTCCAGCTGCTTCCTTTTTGTGGTTTCCTGGTCTTTGGGGGGTTTCTGTAGTACCACCTCAATTTCATAGGCATCAGTGAAGCTTCCCTCTTTAATTCTATCCAAATGCTATCTGGATCTACCCAAAGGTTTTCTAGATCAAAAAGAGAGGGGAGGGGCAATTTACTTTTAGCTATTTGAAATGCTGTTTGGTTGTTATGAACATTGGCTGGGATTGAAAGAACAGGTTAGGCTCCCACAAGAGGCTTGTGTTAGCCCAATGGAATTCAATTTTTGCATTTTCTTTCTTTCTTTGAATAGCTGCCACCGTGCCATATCCACTCACTTTCAAGGGCAGTTTGCTATCTGGAAATGGGGGTGTTGGGGGAATGCTATTCAAAAACAAGTCTGAAGCTCCTTTGGGCTCACTGAACTAGTTTCAATCATGGCCACCATGCAGCATTCCCCACATGTTCATACTTTTAGTGTTATTTTCAGAAATTGGAACAAAGAGTGTTTTCATATTAAGCAAGGCCATTAAGCAGCTTCATACCCATATATCAAAGAACAAAATATAGCGGTTGTATAAAATATTAACTTTTCTCTGAAAAGCGGAAAGAGCTTTTTAAAGTAGTTGTTGAAGTTTAATAAAGACCTCACAAGCATCAATAAAAGACGTTGGAAAGAGTACACTGAACCAAAATGAAATCACAGCCTCCACTTCATACTCCTGCTTCATCAGTGGTTTAAATTAAAATGTTCACAGCTGCCATTCAAAGCACACTGGCACAGGTACATGCAGTGTTTCATAAAACGAGAAAAAGAATTGAAGGGCACTCAGTTCTCTGCTAATCTCCATCCACTCCTGTCTAAATACCCTTCTCTCTGTGTTAATTAGCTATTTTAACTTTGAGATGTGATCCACAGCTCTCACAAAGCCTTTTAAGAGGTTTTCTATGAATGTATGGAATGGAGAAGGGAGAGCAGAAGCATGACACTGGACTTACCCATGCCATGCATTCTCCTAGCCATAGTCTCCTTCCTATGTTCACACATACAGCTGAACATGATAAAAATAGCATTGTATTTACAAACTGAATCCAGCCCCATGAATAGAAAATTAACACCATTGTACATGGTTTGATCAGGGCTATGTGTATGTATGGGACGCAGGTGGCGCTGTGGGTTAAACCACTGAGCCTAGGGATTGCCGGTCAGAAGGTCGGCAGTTCGAATCCCTGCGATGGGGTGAGCTCCTGTTGCTCGGTCCCTGCTCCTTCCAACCTAGCAGTTTGAAAGCATGCCAAAGTGCAAGTAGGTAAATAGGTACCACTCCGGCGGGAAGGTAAATGCCATTTCCGTGCACTGCTCTGATTCACCAGAAGCGGCTTTGTCATGCTGGCCACATGACCTGGAAGCTGTATGCTGGCTCCCTTGGCCAATAAAGCAAGATGAGCGCCGCAACCCCAGAGTTGTCCGTGACTGGACCTAATGGTCAGGGGTTCCTTTGCCTTTACCTTTATGTGTATGTAGCACCAGTCTGCTGCTGATGGGATCGGGAAGCTGAGTCTTATCATATAGATACAAATATGTGAGCAGATTCCTTATGGCCTAAACTGGATCAGACTAATAATGTATAAATGAGCACTTAGGCAAATTAAGGGGGGGGGACCCCACAGTAACTGGCATCTTTTTTCAACCAACAGAACGGTCAATTTGCTTAGAAAGAGAAGCAAACATACTTACTTGCATTATGTAGCTTAAAGTAGGATTAAGTAGAGCATGCCTTCTTGCAGCATAAAAGTCCTTCTTTTCATTGTGCTGTAAGGAAGATATTAATATACGAGATTAAACTCAATTAAATGCAAATTCATGAAGCATAGTACTCTATTGATATTGAGGAGCTCAGAAAGGGATTAGATGATTGTATTGAATCAGAAACCTGGAACTTCTGAAACTTTATTGGCCATTCTTCCACTTTCAAATCAACAATTGCTACAATTTTAGAAATAGCCAATAAAGGCAATATAAAAACAATCCCAGTAGCAGATGCTTTTGCTTGGAAGAACACACGTTGCCTAGAATAGCACTGCCAGATGCAGTATTCAGAATGCAAACAATCAAAAGAGAACAACCAACCCAAAATAGTAGCCATGAATTGGACGTTTATGAAATCAAGATACTAGGGCTTTCTTTTCCTCTCACTAAAACGTACCCCTCCTGGTACCTTGTTTATCTATCATGCCCATCCTCCTTATTTTTTATCCTAGCCAGATGCTAACTGGGATAAAGATTTTAGAAAGCTTGTTGAAATATGAACTATAAAGATTTTAGAAGGCTTGTTGAAATATGAACGTCTTTAGCAGGTGCCAAAAAGACAACAGAGAAGACACTTTTCTCATTTGCATGAGAATAGGGCTTTGCACACCCTGCCCATTAGCTAATGGGCAGCTGTGGGTTAAACTACTGTGCTGCTTGGACTTGCTGATCGAAAGGTTGGCGGTTCGAATCCCTGCGACGGGGTGAGCTCCCATTGCTCGGTCTCAGCTCCTGCCAACCTAGCAGTTCGAAAGCACATCAAAGTGCAAGTAGATAAATAGGTACCGGTACAGTGGGAAGGTAAACGGCATTTCCGTGTGCTGCTCTGGGTCATGTGCTGGCCACATGACCCAGAAAAACTGTCTGCAGAAGCGGACAATCGCTGGCTCCCTTGGCCTGTAAAGTGAAATGAGCACTGCAACCCCAGAGTCGTCCGCGACTGGACTTGTCAGAGGTCCCTTTACCTTTACCTTTATCATTCTTTCAGCAGCAATGTAACATAATGTGATTTCCAACACAGTGAGGTGTCGAGCTGCTGCATTTTGCTCTAACTGCAGCTTCCAAGTTAGCTCCAAGGGCAGCCCCATTTAGAGCACATTGTTGTAGTCCACCACAGTATATCTAAAAGACAATTATGTTCCAACCCATGTATCAATCTGGGACATGTGAATCATGTCAGTTCACTTAAAAATGAGGACCAAACTAACCTCTCTTTCATCCCTACCTCATAGAAGGTGTTGTTGCTGTGTATTGTGTGCTAGCATCCTTCATGTAAAATATGTATTTGATGATAGTGGATGCTGCTAGTGGCACTACTCAGTTGTAGGGGTCAATAGTAAGCTTTAATTTCTCCCCATTGATGGAAATATCTTCTTCATGTGGAATCTCTATTCATGAAAGCTTAATGGCGATAGCCATTTTATGTGTTTCTTACATATTTTATCCATGCCGTAAAGCTACCTGCAGTTCTTTATTATGCAAATAAGTAGAAATGGAGACTGCAGTTTGCGCAAGCAAAGTAGATGGGGAAAGAATTTCCAATGAGCTCCTGGAATTAACCAGATACAGATTATTTCACCTAAGGGAAATCATTCTACCAACACAGCAGGCTTCAAAATGTCAAAATAATGTAAAATAGATGTGTATCAAATATGAACAAATCCTGACTCCCAAATCCTTAGCTGCTGTGGTTTCTTTGATGGATTTTGGGATTGTCTGATGTGAAGCAGGAGCTTGGCAAGTCAGTATATACAAGTCAAAGGGCATGGGGCTGAAGTTATTACTGGCTACCTTGATAATCAAGATGTCAAAATAAGAAAGAAAACCCTCCTAAAAGTGAAACTAAATGCCTCTAAGCTGAGCATATAAGGAAAACACCAATGTGTAGCAATGGGGGAAAGGAGTGCAAACACTATCCTGGACAACTGGTGGTAGATGTGACTGGCAAGTTGCAACTGGAGGAAATGGTTTTTTACCTAGAAAGCAAATTCCTTTTCATCCCCCTCCCCTCCAAAAAAAACCACCAAATTTTCAGGTTCCTAGAACAAACGCCCATGACCCTGTTTGTCTGCAACTTAGCAGACTTCTTTCCCAGGGGCACTTCTAGCATGTCTGCAATTCTCAGACCAATTGCCCACAGAACACATGGGGAGATAAAGTGATTCATCCCCCCCCTAAAACTAAAAAACAAACTTTAAGGTACCCCCCCCCACACACACATCAGAAACCTTCTGGATATACTTTCCTGCAGTTTGACAAGCTTTATTCAGCTTGAAGGGACTACTATACATACAAATTTCATCCATCTATATCAAAGGAGGGGATTGGTTTTTTTAACTTCCCAATAGGAAGTGGGGTGGAACCTAGAAAGTGGGCTTGATAGGATCCTGAGCTGAATTTACTAGTCTATGAAGTGCTAAGTGCTAAGCAAGCTGTTTTCCAAAGCACTGAACTGTGGTCCAGACCACATTTTTGGTCCAGTGCAAACCCTTAGTAGAAAACTCCTTAGGTTGTTGTTTCAATAAGAGGGAGTTAGCCGATTGAGATAAGTAACAAGAGACTAGGCAAATCAGAGAGAGAGGGGGGGGGAGAGAGAGAGAGAGAGAGAGATGGTTCTCCCCCTTTCTTTCTTTCTTTCTTTCTTTTTATTTTCAGGCTGTCAGTGGCAAAACAGCTAGCAAAACCACCGTAAAAATGTCATTGGGCTTGATTGATGATACCTGGATCCATTCCCCTGCATGGTGGGGACATTATTCTGCACACCAACAGAGGGTGATTTCTCTCCATCCAACCACAGTCATTGCTAAAGCAGCAAGCCAAGTATGGTGGGTAGGAAACAGGGAGGTGGTTTGGAAGGAGGGAGACAGGCAGACATGAGGGGAAATCAATGGATAGGATGGAGACAGGAAGATTTTGGGGGGGGGTCCCACCCCATTGTACTCCTCGTGGCACCCTTAGAGGGCGGGCGGGGTCTGCTATGGCTTAGAATGGAAACAAACCAAGCTGTTTCCCATGTTTTGTGCATAAGAGTTCAATTTCCTGACCCCAGTTTTTCAATATTCCTCACCCCAGTGTCTCTCTATCTCTCTCATGCACACATACAAGCTGAAATCACATGGAACACACTGTTCCTTACACGTTTTATATTTGTGACTTCAATGTCCATAAAGCTGTGTGAGAGACCTCACACTGAGCACGTCAATATTTTAATCCTGTTAATTGACTTCACAAAAAAATATAGTGTCATTATATCAACCTTGAACAATGGTGTCATTTCTGTTACTTGTAAGATACTTGGATTGAAGGAAATGATATCATATTTTAACAATGGTGTCACATGTGCCTCCATTAGGAGTCTGCTTGCTGTGTTCTGCACCAGTTGGAGCTTCCGAATAAGGGCCAAGGGCACTCTCACCCACAGAGGACACTTGGGGCTCTAGTTTCTCCAAGTTACACACCTGATCCTTCAGAGAGAATGTGACTCATCTCAGGCACAGGAAACACCCACCAAAAAAGGACCTATGACCCCAGGGTTCAAACACAGTTTATTGGCCCTCATGCAGTCAACCACTGCATTCAGATATGCACCCAGAGCCAGTGTAGTCATTTTTATGCACACTTTCTTTTAATATAAGCACTGTGAAATTGTCTGCTTGAGGAGCTGCATAGCAAAATTCGAGTAAGTGCAAATTTGATAGATTTGGCTTTAAATGAGACTTGAATTGAATTTCTCCCCCAACCCTAATTGAATCACACAACCCTAATTGAATCACATTGGGTCAGAGTTTCCACCAGATAAAGTTTCCATGTAGATGTTACCAGATAAAGTTTCCATGTATATATATAACCTAAGAAACATTGACTTGAAGAAGAGGTTGCAGTATCCCACATTATGAAGTTGCTTTGATCATACATATTCATAGTTCTGAGTAGGGTGTGCAAGATGAATAAATTCCAACCATGCTAATGCTTCACATCTGCTCTGTAGTCTGGAGCTTTCATCCCTTTCCTAGCACAAACTGGGTTTTAAAAGCCAAAACCTGATTGAGATCATAATAATTAAACATGCTGATATTATTGGTCAAAAACTGCAAGCTTGGATCCCAGATTGTCCATGAATTTTAACATTATGGCAATGACCAATCACCCCAAGCCAAATCTGTAATATAAAAAAGCTCTGGAAAATGTGGATATATGTGGTTTGTATTTGTTTCCCCACCCCTAACCTAATAAAGAAAAATCAACACAGCAGGCAATAGCGTGCTAATTAGATGAGAACATCGCATAACAGATGCACTGTAAACATGGTTGGGCTTAGGCAAAAACAAAGGAAGATATTTTCAGCTACAATGCCTTCTTCCCTAAGAGCACAGCCATGACAATTCAGTGGAAAGCAAGGACAGTATGCTTAATAGGAACAGAAGGCTTAGCATTATAGCCACATTTCTAAAATATCCCATTTCCTTTGTCATTTTCTTTGTAGCCTTTAACTTCCATTTTCTGGGAAATGGCGAGGCTGAAGTAGAACATTTCTGAAGTGAGAGGCATATCAATCAGGTTCATAAAAGTAAGGGATCCGTGTTTATTTCTGTAAGGAAGAACTGTGTTCCTAAAAAGTATCCTTGAATAAATGTCTTCGAAGTTGTGTGTGTGTGTGCATGCATGTGCATGTGTTATACAAAAACAATCCCTAAAGTAGCTCATATGCATTTATCACAGGAATCCTAAAACTACTGAAAGTCCTTAGATTTGGGAGAAATATCTAATGAAAGAAAGAGTGCGTGAGAAGATTCAACGTCAATGTCCAGAGGAAAGTGGTGGAAGGTAGAACAAATTTATGTTTCATTGTTGTTAGTTTACCCCACACAGTAGCCACATAACACGGCAGCAAAACAGCTGGCTATGCAGAGGCTGCCCACTATTCTCAGTTCTGTTATTACCTGTTGTTGCCTTTCTCCAACAAGGAATGTTAATGCAATGAGCTTAGTATTGTCTACTCAGACTGACAGGAGCTTTCCCCCACTCTATCTGGAGATGCCAGATTCTGAGCCTGGTACGTTTCGCATGCAGGGCAGATGCACTGCCACTGAGCTACAGTCTAAGCCCACCATATTTTGCCTTTCATTTCACTGCTGTGCTAAATCTGACAGAGCCAGAATAAATCGTAGGCATGATAGCAGCTAAACATAACAGCAGCGTGCCATCAAAGGTTCACATTTCCCTAGCCTGATTGTCCTGACCTAGGAGCTGTTGGTGACTATTGGGTGCCACAGCCTTCTGGTTTTATGGGAACTATGGGCGAGCTTTATTCAGAGGGCTTGGTCTTATGGGAGAAAGATAAAGTAACTGTGAATGATTTTCTACAGAATTTTTTCCTCCTTGGGTGAAAATTCCCATTGGCAGCAATGGTTAGTTACTCCCCCCCCCCCGCCGCCGCTTAAGGTTCTGAGCCTCCTGGGATGGGTGGTGTTTCATTGTGATAAATAAAAATTAAAAATAGCAGCTGGAGAGGAGGAAATAAGTCTCCCTTCGCATGTGTCACATTTATGGCAGGGGTGGTCCTTCTCCATGGAAGAGAAACAGGTGTACATCTGAAAGGATCCTTCTTCAGAGGCATTGTGACACTATATGGCCCTGGAGGTTATTAAGAACTGTATCACTGTTTTCTTGTAGTGGCAAAGAGTTGTTTTCAAAAGATCAAAGTGCAAGAAACAGAGGTGTATCTGCATCTCTCACAGCTGTAAATCCCTGCCTCCAAGAATTTTGCTTGCCTACACATGCAGAAATACCCACTCCATGCCCCCAAAGTATTTTAAAAAATGGGCTAAGAAGGTGAGGAGACAGGTCATTTCAAGGGCACCCCACAGATCTCTTCTTTACTGCCGTATGCTGTTCCTCACCCATTTATCCTCATGGTCTCTGTTCTTTTACTATTACCTGATTAATATGAAAGCATGACTCCATATTAATTAATTGGGTCACAGCAGGGCCAGAATGCTGTGCTCGAAACCCTGTTCAGAATCTGTGTATAGTGGGACAATATGATTTCCAAAAGCATTGGATAAAGCCATTATCTGTGCATGCCGTGCTGCAATTCTATGCTACCATTTGTCAAGGAGGCAATTCCCTCTCGCTTGTTCTCTCTCAATTAAGTGACAGTTACTCACTGCTCTGAATATAAAAAGGGCTGTTTGAAATGTTAGGCGAGGACAGGAGCTGACAGGATGTCATCTCTAAACCTTGTTAATTAAGAGTCCTCTCAAATTCTGAAATTCCTCTTAAACTCAAACTTGGAATTTGACAATCAAGGTAAAGCATTATCAGTAAATGACAGGAACCAGCAGGCCTATAATATCTCTGCCTTATTCTCCCTGGGAAAAAAGTGTCTACAACAAAGTGGATTAATGCTAATTTTATCAAAAATATAAAAGAAGCAGTGCTGGTTAGCCACTGATGAGTAAGCATTGTCAAACTTGTCAGACAACTGCCCCAAATAGCATTTAACAGTTTGACACTAATTTGATGTAATTTGAATTATGCTGCATTAAATTAGCATCAGAATGCCTGAAATAATGACTAGGGTTTTATCCTGTATATATAATCAGTGCTTTGCCGCACTTGAGTTCAGAAAATAAATGCTTTTATAAAGCAGATCACTTGGGGATGGGAGGGAAGAAACAGGTGAAAAGAAGCGTTTCTTTGTATGTAGGGAAGCCAGCAGAGAGAACTTACTTTAAAACCAGAGATGAAAAAGAAATGAAGCAGACAACTTTGGAGATAGAGAAAAATAAAGTCTTCTGTGAGATGTAGCTCTTTAGGACTCTGATTCACCACAGCGAAAGTCTATTGACCCCTCCTCTCCACTTGAACACATCTATCATGCAAATGTTGCTTATGAGTCATAATAAACAGAATTGGCAAGAGAAGATCGCTCTTATGCCCACTCACTATGGCGTGACCCTGAATCCCTCATGAAGAGTCGTTCATTTCAGATGCACCTCTTATCTTAGCCTTTGAAACCTGAGATGTGTATTTTTAGGATCCACCCTGTTTTTAAAGTTGTGTTTTATATTGTTGCAACCCACGCTGCAAAATGAGTAAAAGGCAGATAATAAATGTAAATAATAATGATGATCAACATGCATTAAGGGGCGGGAGGAAGCTCCATGAACAGGCTCTTCTCCCAGTCTGCACATGCTTATGAGAACTAAGGTAAAGGGTAAAGGGACCCCTGACCATTAAGTCCAGTCGTGACCGACTCTGGGGTTGTGCGCTCATCTCGCATTATTGGCCGAGGGAGCCAGCGTATAGCTTCCAGGTCATGTGGCCAGCATGACAAAGCCACTTCTGGCGAACCAGAGCAGCACATGGAAACACCGTTTACCTTCCCGCTGTAGTGGTTCCTATTTATCTACTTGCACTTTGACGTGCTTTCGAACTGCTAGGTTGGCAGGAGCTGGGACCGAGCAACGGGAGCTCACCCCGTCACAGGGATTCGAACCACTGACCTTCTGATCAGCAAGCCCTAGGCTCAGTGGTTTAACCCACAGCGCCACCTGGGAGCCAGTGATGCCTTAAAAATGCAAAATTGGTCTGTGCAAAGTGGAACCCGGTAGGTGGATAAATGGCTTGCACTTTCTTCAGTGAGCTGTGTTATTCTTGTAATTAAAACCAAGATTAAAATTGATGTGTAGTTTAATTGTTTCTTTTTAAAATTTATTGCATTCATGTCCCACCTTTTTCTCCAGAAAGCCGAAAGTGGTGTACATTGTTCTTCCCCACCCCTCGTTTAATCTCCACAACAACCCTGTGAGGTAGGTTAGACTGAGAGGCAGTGAGTGGCCCAAGGTCAACCAGTGAGCGTCATGGTCTAATGGGGATTTGAACCTCCGTCTCCCATGTCCTAGTTCAACACTGAAACCACTAGACCAAACTGACTTGTGTGCATGGATGTTCAGCACAACTAATATGAGAGCTGCCTGTCTTCTGTTGAAGCTTAGCAGGGCGGTGCTGGGAGTGATGCCATTGCTTATCAGGACCAAGGGGTGGAGATTGCAGAGTGGCAGTGAGGGCAGGATGGTGAGAGCTAATATGGTGTAGTGGTTAACTCGTAATCTGGTGAACCAGGTTCGCGTCTCCGCTCCTCCACATGCAGCTGCTGGGTAACCTTGGGCTAGTCACACTTCTTTGAAGTCTCTCAGCCCCACTCACCTCACAGAGTGTTTGTTGTGGGGGAGGAAGGGAAAGGAGAATGTTAGCCTCTTTGAGACTCCTTCAGGTAGTGATAAAGCGGGATATAAAATCCAAACTTCTTCTTCTTCTTCTTCTTCTTCTTCTTCTTCTTCTTCTTCTTCTTCTTCTTCTTCTTCTTCTTCTTCTTCTTCTTCTTCTTCTTCTTCCTGCCTTAAAAAAAATATGTATGCAGCTCATTGCTGCTGTGTGCATTAAAAATAGCATGGAGCAAATTCCCTTGAAAATTACAGATCTTGATAAAGTGCCCATGCAACATATTTTGCATACATGTGATATATTTTATGATCAGTTCCTCCTGAAACTCTAAGCAGGAGGTCTATCATCAACTATTATAGAACCTCGGGGCAGGATTTCTTACCGAAATCATATTGAGGGGGATGCTGACCCTATGTGTGCTCTGAGACACACCAAGGTGTCCGGGCTGGTAGCCACACCTCATACTGTGACAGAGATGGTCCATTTATAGATTGATTTCACTTCAGAAACCATTTTAAATAAAAGGCCCAAGCAACAACCCAACCAATATATCCATTTGTCAAGGCTAATGGAGTGTTTACATTTGTTTGGATAAAACAAACAAATGTAAATGTGATTCTAGGCTGATAAAGAGAATGGTAAATAAAGAGTGTTGCAGGTTGGTAATTCAAAATGACAATGTTTCCTACTTCTCAGATGGAAATCACAGCCTTAATTAGACATCAATGAAGAGTTGCATTTTTTTTCTTGACCTGGTGAGTGTCCAGAATGAGTACCCAGTTTAGGCTGTCATTTCTATTTGAGAAGCAGAGACATAAATCCATTACTGTTCCACCAGTCAAGTAAGTTTAGTTACAGTTTTGAACCATCTGCCTGGTGATAACTTATGTTCTTTTTCACACACTGTGCCTGCCATACCTTTGATTAATTGTTGTTATTGCTGAACTAGGAATAATCTGTTCTAACAGTAATACAGACATACAAATCAACACATCAAGTCTATCTGCAATATGTTCACTGTGGGAGGGGGGGGGGAGAGAATCTTCCGATGGCATTGGGAATACTGCAGTCGAATCTGTTCAGTGCCAATAGATGGCTTCCATTTCAAATCTTGGCAGCTAATTAAACATAGGGTGACACTCGAAAAAATCAATAGGCTTCGCATTGTTTCCATCTGTGAGGCCCTGTATAAAAAGAGAACCACTCATTTCCTTCTTTTTCTTGTGCCGTTAAGAATATAAAGGATGAATGGCTTTGCTTTAGTACTTCATAAGTAACCTTTGAGATCATTCATATGTACTTTCCCAACAAAGAAAACAAGCACAAGATCAATTTGAGCTAGGAAATTCACATTGCATCTGATACAGAAGTTGCTGAAACAAAGTAGTTTTGCCCCTAAAATATAATGTACTGTATGATCAAGCAAGTTGTTACCTTAAGAACATTCTCAAAGATTATTCATGTTGTCATACCGGTACATGATTGAAAGTATTAGGAACAAAAAATGACAGGTAGTATAAAGCAAAACAGAACCACTCATACAAAATTCATATAGGGCTTATTAAATAGCCTTGTGCATATATTGAAGGCTCCTGACTCTCTCTTTTATTCTAATCCTGGTTCTTTTTCTTCTTTTTATTATTTGTGTTAATTAACAAATAAAGACTGTTTTAATATTCAACAGCAAGGGTGCTTGGCAGCTACACCTTTAGATTTTGTTTGACTACTACCACATGCGAAAATTGTTTGGTTGAGTGTTTTTATTTTATTTTAAGGTTGCAATCCTGTATTTGGAAGTAGGTATTGATAGGATCAGACAACATATCACTTATATAGTCTATGAATTCAGCAATTCATAATTTCTTTGGTTCCAGATGTTATGGGCTGATCACATATTATGCCTCCCCAAGTTTTGCATATGAAGGTGTCATATACACATTTGCATTTGTATTTAATAATAAATCAATGCATTGCTAGAAAAGGCATAATGGCTGAAACAATTGCAAGTGGCTCTCATTTCCCTTTTAGAACTGAGCTGAAATAGATGGTAGAATACATGAATTCTGACTGCAGATGAGTTCTCTGTATTAACTTTTCATAGGTTACATTTCTCTGGATACACAAATGTACAAGTGACTTCCCAAGTTTGTAAATACAGGAAAATAGATATGAATGGACAATCATGTGCAGGAAGGTGGGAGTAAATTCTATACCAGATTTACCATCTTATAAACCTATATCTCTCTCATTCAAACCACAAGTTACACTTGGGTTTTTTTGTGTCCCGATAGGCAAATAAAGAGGCAAACATAAGCCAGGGTTGAACTTGGCTGCTTTTATTTAGACCTTGAATTAAAATCAGCAGAGAGAATGATCATGGGATAGGAACTAACTTACTGGATAACTATAGGCACTGAGTGACCCTCCCTTGCCTAAGGAATTAGGGCATGGCTCCCTAGCCGGCCCTGATACCTGGGCCACACCCTGTAGGTGGGAAGGCAGGCCTTGCCTAATCACCACCTGGCACGACCACTGAACCCCAGATGGATGAGCGAGTTTGGTATCAAAGGATGCCCCTATCCCACCTCCTGAACAGAAGAATCTGAAAAGTGAGCCTTGAGGCTGACCCATCACCTGAAATGTGCCTAAAGTGTATCACCAGGGTAAACCAAACTATTTCTTTTCCCGTATCTAAACTGCCAAAAGTGACCAAAACAAGAAGATTAAGCTATTTAAACAACAAAACAATTGGCACCAAGGATTTTCCCATGTCAGCACCATCTAGGACATTTGACAGAATGTCATTATTCTTGTATGTGACTGGACAAATGAAATATGTAATTGATATTGATATGAATTGTACAAGCCTTTGTATAATATTTTGTACTGTTCTTTAATATTCTTCTAAAAGCTGAAATAAATGCATTTATTTTAAAAAAAGTATAAAAGTACCTTGTGGGATGGAGGAAAAAAGAACTTTTGAATCTGAAATAACAGAGATAGAGAATCTTAGCTCTGGTTGATCATGACCATGATCTATTAAAGAGTTAAGAATAAAGCCCACTAAAAACTCATGAGGATTGCAAATTACTAGATGAACCATCACGTTTTTTTCTCCTCCAATAGTTGTTAGCAATTTTCACATAAAGATGACAACTGATAATTACCTGATATTTGCATTTCATTCACTGCTTGTCATGAAGTAACTGTTCCATTAGCACTGTATTTCTTGAGGTTGCTCTTAAAGTGTCATATTATCTCTACCAGGATATGAAATGAAACGTTGTTAACATTGAACATAATTGAGATTATATGGTGAGGGTGAGATAATGCAAAGATTTGGTTTCATTAGAGTTAAACAAGTATGCAATATGAAACTTTTGTATAAATATATTTCTGAAATCTTCAGAAAGTATCAGTTAATTCTTGGTTTATTTGAAGTTTCTCTTGAATGGGAATGAGCCTTCTAGTTGTGTAGAGCACAATCCACACTGGCATTTCTCTATGCAAGGCTCATTGGTATGAGCGAGAGCTGAAATGGAACACAATGTATGAGACGAGGAGGACATCTGTGCCAAGAAGGATGTTCTGTCTTGACCAATAGCAGAAACCCACAGGCCAGGAAGAAGCAAGCAGAACTTCGGAGAAATTAAAGTTAACAGTATGTTCCAACTGAGCAATGTATTCCTCTTACATTAGAATAAGCCTCTCCAGGAAGCAGGCAGAACCTGGATGAGGTAGTCTTCTAGCCTTCATCTTTCTGTCAGGTCCTTCATCTTTTTGTTAGGTCCCTCGGGGTGTTTTGCCTGAAATGGAGAGCATATATTGGCATTGTGAGGCCCCTCTTGTAGAGTGGGGTGGTTCATTAGGATATGGATTTTTTACCAAAAGACATCACCAAAATGTTTCCATAGGGATACAGTTTTATGTCTACAAGATATGCAAGATATGTTGCCATCTGGATTTTGAACAATATTATGCAACTTTGAAGGCAGCCCCAAACATTCATCACAATTATAATTAGTTCATGCCAATGTGTGTGTGTGAAACATTCACACTAAGGGTTGCAACCAGCACTATTCCTACTCAAAGTTGACCCATTAGAAATAATAGGCATTACTAACTCAGGTCCATTAATTTCAATGAATATATTCTGAGTACAAGTGTGAAGAAATCATCTATATATATATAATGTATAGGAGTTCACTATGTGTTTGAAGTTAAGCAAAAGGTTAAGTTTAAAATATGAAGTATCCATCAGTCACTGGTGGTTGGTTGTTACTTAGTTACATGCAACTGATTTGGGGGAAATAATGTTTCTTTTCACACTGAGTTGTAGGATTGTAAAATGACACTTCTGATTGGCCTGTGGGTATTGTTCTTGGTCACTTGTTGGACAGGAAAAGTGCTCTGATGACAGGGGAGAATTCTGTGATACTTAAATCTGATTGGTTGAAGGATAGGTTGGCTGTTGGGAGAACATGTGGGACTGGCCAAGTGTGGGTGCAGGATGACAAGTCTATTGGGGACAGGGAAAGACAGATAACATAGGTTGCCCACAAAAGAGCTGAATCACTAGTTTATACTGAAGATTAGCAGAGCGGCCATCTAAGGTGAGCGGTGAGGAAGAATTCAGTAAGGCTGTTCTGCAGCTGACTAGAGAGAGAATGGCCTGCAACCTTGGCTCGTAGGACACCCAGCAGAAGTCCCCAGTACCTGGCAGTGGTGAGAATTGGCTGACTGGAAAAGAGGGACTAAGGGTAATTGGCTTATAAATTGAATTGAATTAGTAGCTAAGCTCACAAATCAGTCTTATGCAGTTATCAGTCTGTAATTGTTATTTTAAGTGGCAGCTGCTGTCAATCACTCTTTAAAAGTAAGCACAAGCCTTCAAGAAATGGTAACCAATTTTAGTGTAGTATTCACCTTAATTTACCTTCAGAGTTGTTTTTGCTTATAAAGTGTGTATGACTGGTTTTGTACCATGTCTGAAGTACCCTATCTACTGGGTTACAGTTAAATGCATTGGAGAACAGTATGGGATACATATCTGGTGGGGTGAGTTAAAAGGCGAATCAGCAGTGGTAAAAAAGAAAAAGTTGGTTCTCCATGTACTGTATTAAGAAGAGGTAACTCTCCACAAAAAACTTAGTTGTTTCCATCGGGATACAGTTTTGTGTCTACAAGACATGCAAGATGTGCTACCATCTAGCTCAGGAGTCCCCAAACTAAGGCCCAGGGGCCGGATGCGGCCCAATCATCTTCTAAATCCAGCCCACGGATGGTCTGGGAATCAGCATGTTTTTACATTAGTAGAATGTGTCCTTTTATTTAAAATGCATCTCTGGGTTATTTGTGGGGCATAGGAATTCGTTCATTTTTTCCCCTTCAAAATATAGTCCGGCCCACCACAAGGTCTGAAGGACAGTGGACCGACCCCCTGCTGAAAAAGTTTGCTGACCCCTGATCTAGCTTTTGAACAATATTATGCAACTCTAGAGAAAGCCACAAACACAAATCACAATCAGTTCAGATTGCTTATTATACATGTCCAGTGTATGGGCAGAATATCGACACTACAGGTTGTTTTCAATGCTACTCCTACTGAGAGTTGGCTCATTGAAAAAAGTTAACATGGCTAACTTAAAAGGTAAAGGGGCCCCTGACCATCAGGTCCAGTCATGTCCGACTCTGGGGTTGCGGCGCTCATCTCGCTCTATAGGCCGAGGGAGCCGGCGTTTGTCCGCAGACAGCTTCCGGGTCATGTGGCCAGCATGACAAAGCTGCTTTTGGTGAACCAGAGCAGCACACGGAAATGCCGTTTACCTTCCCACTGTAGTTATCTACTTGCACTTTGATGTGCTTTCGAACTGCTAGGTTGGCTAACTTATGTCCATTAATTTCAAAGAGTCTACTCTGGGTTGAACTTAGTTGGATGCAACCCTAAGAGCCAGCCAAAATCATATGAGGGAAAATATTTGCCCTGATATTATTGTATGTCTAGTGGTATAGAAAATATAGTTTTACTAACTAAAACTAGATTTAATTTTTTTCAGGATTTGGGAACTTTAATTAGGGTGGCTAGGTCTAGTTGGTTCCACCTATCGTCTCTGACTTCACCTACTGTTGGCCTCTCTGACTTCTAACCTACCATTTGTAATGGACACCAGCCACCCTTGAATAAAATATGAACAACGGGCTCTCTGTGAGTTGCAGGTGTCTTTCAGATGCACTACTTTCTCCAGGTGTTTCTTCAACTCCCAAGATTGGAGATCCAGCTAGGAACTGATTTGACTGATTGTGCTATCACAGAGTGCACTGCAAGTATTGAAGCTTCCTGTGAAATAGTTTTTGGCTTCTCTCAGAAAGCACCAGATGTACTATTTGCATAAGTAGGATTTTATACATAGGGTTGCATCGTTTTTGGCTGCCTCCCGATTTATGATACTAAATGGTTCTTGCATACAGATGGACCAAAAATGAGGATTTTTCCTATATGTCTGACAACAGGGTACTAAATGTCTTTTTAAAGTATTTTCAGAGGCATTCAAGCTCATTTTATCCCCTTGTGGTAAAGCTGGTAAAATTTATAATCTAAATATTTTATCAACTTGCAGTATCTCTTTTACACAAAGCTGGATCTATTAAAGACCAAAGGAAAAAGAAGGAGAAAGGGCCAGCTTGTTTAACGTTCTTCATGGTGATGTTCTCTGTTGACCTTGAATTGGTGAAAGATAAAAGAAATATCAAATAACCCTCTTTCTTGCATCCTGATCAGAACTAGAGAAAGAGTTTGACTCAAAAATAAAACCAGACATTTTGGAATTGGGACATTGCCTAAACAAATTATTGAAAAAGTGACTATAGTACTTTAAAAGGTATAGAAAGTAACTACAGTACTTGTTTGCTTTGTGATTTATACCAAGAGTGGATCCTTAATGTACTGAAATCAACTCCTTGGCATTTTCATACAAATACTGTTGCTTTCCCTAGGTGAAGATCCTCCTCCTCCTCTTCTTATATCGACACTTAAACAGACTATTACTATTATTTTTCATTATTATTATTAGGTCTGATTTGTTCTGCAAGGCTGTGGAACATGCCAATCACCGGCACTTAAGCCTTCAGGTCCTTATACCTTCAAAGCATATAAGAAGCTTTCTTCACATCTGCAGAATTTAGGGATGTAATTTTCTCAAATTCTCAGTGTTGAGAGTTTTGAATGTCAAGTATTGAGCTCATCCACATTGTCCCCCCAAGCCCATTTCTCATCTCACTCCTTGATCTTGATGAGAAGTGAGTTACTTTTTAGTGGTTCCACTAAAGTTCTGAACAATTTTCACATCTTGTGCATATAATGGTGCTTATAGTAATGTACATAAGACTATACACATATTTGGTTGTGCCCAAACCAAGTTATCCTATTTGTGCAAGGAATTTTGCTTACATAACTGAATTTCCTGTGTCCTCTTTTCTTCCTACCGTATGTGCCCCAGCCCCCTAAATCTGCTCCAGAGAGTTGGGGCAGAACCCATAACCAATTTTTTTTGGGGGGTGGCATGTGGGAGAAGAGAAAAATGGGAAATCCCATTGAACAAGCAGAAATCTTTATATGAGGAGAATTTTGTAGGATACAAACCCTTAATATGCCTGTATAATCCAGGTTTCTTAAATGAATCTGCACATAAACAGATACATACATATAACTTTGTAAAATACTTATAAAATTATGTTGCAGACATATAGTACTGTACAGTATAATTATTTCATACATGGGATTATATGTATAATATACATATTTTTGTTTATAGTTCCAAATATAATTAGCCAGATTTTTTTTTTAAGCAACAGTGCACCAATGGCTTGGACATAAACAGATGCTAAATGCAAGAGGTGGTCCCACGCATGCAAAGTAGGCCAAAATGACCCCAAATTCAATGGATTTCTTATCCACCCCAAGCAGAGCAAAAGAGCAGGGAGAACTAAGACCGTCTGATTCACCCCATGGTGGTCCATTCTTGCACATACACTCTAAACTTTCTCATATATGCACAAACATAGGAAGTTGCCTTCTACAGAGTCAGACCATTGGTTCATCTAGCTCAGTAATGGCTACACTGACTGGTAGTTTTCCTCCAGAATTTCAGGCAGGATTCTCTCTGCAAGCAGAGCAGATGCTCAGTAACCTGCAGCAACGCTGGGCACACCTGGTTAGGAGCCTCTGTTAGCATGCGTCTTCAAGTCTCCAAGATACCTTGAGGATCAGGCCCTCCCTATTTCCTATATAATTAGGGCCAAAAGGAACAACAGTGGGTCTGACATGGAAAATCACCCCCCTTTTTAAGTGAGAATAAAACAAGCTTTCAAAATCCTTTTGGCAACGCATTTCTTTTGAAAACAATCCCCCCCCCCCCCCGGAAAAAGACAAAGGGGAATTCTGCACCGCTAAGCTGGTTATTTCTCTTCAAAGAGATCACATTAATGGGAATGCTGAGCTGCAACTTTATGATGAATAATTGAGAAACACTGCAATTACAGGAAAATTTGCCTTGTATTGGGCTCATAAAAAAGCACCAGTATAAGGATGAATATTATGTTTGAGTTGGTGGTAATTGCATTTGGTTGGCATCTGATTAGTCATGTTGGTTTTAAATGCTGAAAAGACCATTAATAAATTGGAAATTAATGAATGAGATAATACAAAACATTTCCATGTAAATAAATCTTTAAAGCAATTACCCTTAATAATGCCATTTTGTGGCAACAAGATTAGAATATTTATACAGAAGCAACATTTCCTATATTTGTTGTAGAGTAAATACATTAAGGAGTCTGAATTAAGGCAGCATTCTTAATCTATTACACAAACGGCTGCTAGCCTTTAAGGCAAATTCTGGTAGGTAATTGCTATGTTAGCTAGAATAAGCAGCCCTTATGGTCCCATTGTGATATGCCAGCTATTAATTCATAGAATTTCATCATTACCTTTAGAATTACCATCATGTTTACATATGTCAACCCACATATGTGTTCCCAAGCTCTATTAGTTTCCAGTTCCATTTACAGATTTCCAATACATTAGAAAAACTAAGGTATATGCATTGTGGATGGTAGCTCCCACTGTCTTTTTTGAAGGAGCCATAAAAAGGTAAAGGGACCTCTGACCATTAGGTCCAGTCGTGACCGACTCTGGGGTTGCAGCGCTCATCTTGCGTTATTGGCCGAGGGAGCCGCCGTACAGCTTCCAGGTCATGTGGCCAGCATGCAAAGCCGCTTCTGGAGAACCAGAGCAGCGCACGGAAGTGCCATTTACTTCCCGCTGTAGCGGTACCTATTTATCTACTTGCACTTTGACGTGCTTTCGAACTGCTAGGTGGGCAGGAGCTGGGACCGAACAATGGGAGCTCACCCCGTCGCAGGGATTCGAACTGCCAACCTTCAGATCGGCAAGCCCTAGGCTCAGTGGTTTAACCCACAGCACCATAGTTGAGTGCTAAAACAGATTTATTTTTTTAAGGTCTTCTGTTTAATTTCTGGCATCCCCAAGGAAAGCAATCACATATAGATCTAACTGAGATTTGAAAGCACCACCGGCAGTAGAAAACAATAGCCACATTCACACATCACAGTTAGACATAAACAATAGGATTATAGTGAATGAGCAACCTACCAGTGCACACTATTCTTTGAAAGGTAAGCCTCCTCATCCGTAAGGACTAGGACTTCTGCATGCCCTCCAAAATAACATAAATTCACTCACTCCACATCAAATGGAGAATAAAGTTCTGGTGAAGATGGGAGTGGAATTATAGACAACCTCCTCTGCCTCAGTTGTCTCAGTCACATCTGTCTATTCAAGTCCCTTGACTACTGATGCTGTTTCTTCTTGTGCCAGAGAAGCTAGATACCCTCTTTGTTAATAGGATACTGCTGTAAAAAGTCAGGTGAGAAGTCTATTTCCACCATATTTCACTCAATCATAAATCGATTCCATCCTGTTTTCTGCTGATTCTTTTGAAAGAACACCCGGGAAGGCTGCATTTAGATTGTACACCTTTTGTGTGCAGTTTTATTCAAAATAAACTTTGCACTGCTTTTGAATGCATCCATCAGCAAAATACACATTTTGTATTATCTTTCATGTAGAACACATCTTTTCGTGCACTGAATCTCTACTGCAAAATTCAGGGATGTGTATAATCCTATGGGGAGCTGTGTTTCGATTCACAAGCAAGTTCAGGAGCACCAGATCAGGTGAGCCTGCTGTAGAAAGGAGGATGAAATCCTTTACCAGCCCTAACTAGGCACTATAGGCATGCCCTCACTTCACCTGCTGCCCTAGCAGGGTCACAACATTGAAGCAAGTGAGCTCAGCACGTAATCCTATGGTCTGCTTCAACTGAACAGCAGAGTATAGGACTAGCTCGAAAGAAAACCTGGAGCTGTTAAGAGGATACGGAAACCCTTCATCTGACTTATCCTATCATTTTTCCTGGTTTTTATTTATTCATTTATTTATTTTAGGTTTGTATCCTGTCCATAGCTGCCAAGTTTTTCCTTTTCTCGCGAGGAAGCCTATTCAGCATAAGGGAAAATCCCTGTAAAAAAGGGATAACTTGGCAGCTATGATCCTGTCTTGTTCCAAAGTTCTGAACTGGGTAACAGGTTTATAAACAGGTAGAAAGATTTCAGTTATTAAGATAGCAAATAAAACCTACAGAGGAGAAATTTTATTGTCTCTTTGCACCGGTGCATTCAAATGTCCATTCAGAATGCTTTAATGTATAGTGCCTGGGGCAGTCATAGTGATGCATAACCTGAAACAGATCTTGGCTGCAATCCACAAGGCATTGACTTGTACTAGTCCATTAATGTCAAGATGGATTAATGTCAAAATGTTTTAGTTGATGGATTCTAATCCCAGTATGTCTAAAGTCTTCCATCTCCGTGGGCATCTTTGATGCCATTTGGCAAACAAGGAAGTGATATCTGCCCCACTGGGTGATGTAGCTCCGGTGGTTTGGCAGCCATGGCATCAGAAATACCTCCAGGGAGGGAGAAGAATTTGTATAGCATGTGGTGGAGACAACTGTGGAGACTCCAGCAAAAGCACTGCTTGAGGTACATATAATGGAAGCTCAGTTGTACTAATCGGTAGCAGGCTTTGGAGCTTTAGAACAAAATTAACTCTTATTGGAACAATTAATGGCAGATGGTACACAAAACGGCTCAGCATATGATTTCTGTTTTAGCAGGCCCCTATTTATTTCATGTTGTTCTAAAAAGCACAGCCCATCAATATGGTTACTGACCTTTAGGATTATTCCCTCTCCCTTTAATTTATGTTCATTCTTGTGGTAAACCTAGTGATATTACATGTATTTATTTTTAGCTGCCTTGGTCTGATATTGAACTAGAAAACACCTTTTGTTTGGTCCGTAACACAAAATAAGTAGTGGAAATAATGAACAGAAAATAAGTGAGAGACTAAAGAAATTAGAGCAATCGCTTTTTAAAAATTACAGCTAAAGGAACTTTGGAAAGGCGAAAAGCCTCATCTGAAAATATCTGAATTGGAGTGAGGGGTTTTGAGAATATATTAGGTCCTGTAATTTACTTTAGCAGAGTGAGAAATCCTTACCTGTATGATAAAGGTCACATATAGGTGTATAGGCAGTGAAGTATCAGCTTGCTGAACTGTGACTAATTGAAAAAGAGGATAGTTTTGCTATGTAGTCACCTAAGGGTGACATGAATATGGAAATTATAGGTGGGAAGAGAAATTGGATAAAAATAAGGTATCAAACACAAAATAGAAAATTATCTGTAGCAGATTCAGAGACCAGGCCTCTTTAATGACGAAGAAATGCACCCAGGATAGCTATTTACAGGAATGCTATAAAAGAGGATTTTGCAAATAGAATGTGTTATTTCATAAAAAAAATGTGTTGTTAAAGCAGAAGTTAAGCACAAATTAAAGCAGATACCCCTTTGCCCTTCTTGCATATGCAACCAGGTTGTGCCGTGTTTTAGGACCTTGGGAAGGATATATATCAGCAGAGAGGTCCATGTCAAAAGTCTTCCAGAGCTCAGATATTCATGTTAACTGATGGACCCAGGAGAAGCTATGGGGCCAAAGGTGCTATGGGGCCAAAGGTGTGGCCCCACAGCTACTTTGTATTGGTTAAGCACACAGCAATAATATCTTAAAATAGTTATCAGCTGGAAAAATATTGAGTCAAATTTGGCCATTGCAGTGGTTTGACTGATGTTGTTGATGATTATTGACTTAGCTGCTAAGTATCCCGTTTTTCGCGGGAAACCCCCAGATTTTAATCCGTTTCCCGCTGTTCTCCCAAATGGAGAAAAATCCTGGAATCCCCCGGATTTCCTACCTGCCAGGGAGCCTCCATTTTGGGTGCCGCTCTGCCCATGTGTGGGCACCGGAAATCGGGCAGAGCGGCACCGGAAGTCGCTTCTACGCATGTCCGGTGGCCATCTTGGTGGTGGCCACATGGCGGCGGCAGCCACCAAGATGGCCACCGGACATGCGTAGAAACGACTTCCGGTGCCGCTCTGCCCGATTTCCGGTGCCCACACATGGGCAGAGCGGCCCTGGAAGTTGCTTCTATGCAACTTCCGGTGCCGTGCCGCTGCTGATCCCGCATTTTTCAGCGGGAGACTTGGCAGGTATGATTATTGAGTAGCTACACATAACATGACCATGAATAAAAGCACACAGTCTAAAGAACAACAAATCTAGGGCAAGGATTATTTCTGTTGCAATATCTTCACGTAACATTATAGGCAAGAATATGCCCATTCTCTCCCCAACACCCATTATGCTCCTTCGGCAAAACTATTTTCTTTGCTCTCTGATTTTGCCTCATATGAAGGACATTGTACAAGAAATATTAGGATCACATTTCTTTAATTACTACAAAACAGTTTGCAGCTCTGTCTGAGTCCCATTCATCTAGTAGTAGTTCCTCATACATTTGCCTTTCATCACATGAGTGATACTATGAAATGACATAGCTGCCAAGTTATCCCTTTTTTTAAGGGAAATTCCATTATGCTGAATAGGCTTCCTCACAAGAAAAGGGAAAACTTGGCAGCTATGTGAAATGATGCTGGATTTAGCTATCAGGTACTGGTGCTTTGAGATATTTCTACGGCTAAAGCATATGTATCTTATACAGTATATATGCATTTCCTTTGTAGCCTGTTCAGCTTACAGTTAACAATGCATATAAATTTTCCGGTTTTGTCTGGCCAGTATTTTCCCACTTCATGTAATATGTTTATATAGCAAGGGTTCTTTAAAAAACACCTTCTTTTGCTTCTTTTAAGAAGAAATGCTTCAAAATGCTAGATAACTACCCATGCAATTAGTTTATAATTAGTCCCTCAACCACTAACAAGCAACCTAATTTATAAAGAACACATAACTTTACAAAAACTTAAAGGAGGAATTTAGGTGGAGTTTAGCATAGCATTTTGTTTTTCTCCATAAAAGGTGTTACTGGGTTCTCTGAATAACTGCCACTAGCAATGTACATTTTGAAATGATTAGTGGTGTTCAGGGACTGAAGGTACATTAGAGTCTTGAGGGCATTTTTCTCATGTGGGGCACAATTGCATTCATAGCAAAGGGATGGGCTGTCTAGCTTACACCTTAATAAATGTGCTTATTTGCAGCCTACATGCTGCCAAGTTTTGCATGCATTTGTAAATGCATAAAGTGGAGCGATTATACAGAAGACAAGGGCTCTATAGCAGGAAAGGCAGAGTGAGTGGAATGACAACCATAACAAACGTTGAAGATACATTTCATATTTGGGATGCTAACTGCTTATTGCTCTTTGGGATGTATAAAATCATGGTCCAAGCTACACCTAGATAATTTCTTTAACATTTTTGCATCTCACATTTAATCTATTCCTATAATTTAGTTGTGATATGCTTACGCATTGTACCAAGGCTGAATAAGTGTGTAATTATCTGACTGCAAGATTTTTATGCATGAGATAATTGCAGTGCTAAAGGCTGTCTTCACAATACAGACAGGGATAGATGAACTAATTAACTTCCCTTTTTTGCCTTTTTCTTTTTTTACTTCGTGGAACTTTCTTCACATATCTGTGAGCAACTTGAAAGAGTTATGGACTCATCCCTCTTCCTCTGAGTGTTTTTGGATAGATTGCTTTCCCTTTTAAGAGTCAGTGTGCTGTGAATGTCACAAGTGCTTGGGTGCACAACCCCACTTAGAGACAATTAGGAGTCAAATCCTGTGAGCTGGCAGTAATAGCTACACCAAGGGTGTTGTTAGAGAGGGCAGAGGTGGAACCTGGGGCTTTTGCATTGACAACAGATCTCCTGCCTTCTCTCCTCATTTTTTAAAAAAACTTTTTTTAAAAAAACAACTTTCTTACAGGGTGATTTTCCTCTGAAAGTTGGCCTAAATTTTAAACCAATGCATATAGAAATTTCATGCACATTTTTGCAGGGGCCTGTTTCCCAGGTCTTTTAAAGAACCTAGTAATGCCCCTGAACTACATCTTAACTCTAATTGATCTAAGGGGGACCTCCAGGCATACACACCAGCTCCTAGGGGCCAAAGCAGTTTTGTTTCCCTTTTTTAGGGCACCACCCGCCTCAATTTTCAGAGGAGATTCGGCTACACTCCTTGGCCCCGCGTCATCATGCATGTGTGACGTCAGGATGTCGCGTCAGGCCTCTTCAATCAACTTGAGAAGATGGCACCTCTGTCTCCAGGCAAGGGCGTGGAGAGTTCTAGTCATATGACATAATGATAATTGTAAGGTATAGCCAGTGCTTATGCATTTAACTTTAATATGAGCAGATATCAAGAACAAATATGTACAAGGAAGACCACAAGTATAGGAAATTAAAGTGTAAAACTCAGCAGAGCACACTGATAACATACAATATGCATGAAATTCTTCATCTTTACTTAACCAGGACCAATTTTTCCACACTCAGGATATGACGTGGTAAACATGTGCTTAGACTTCAGGTTGCAGGTGACAGCTCCCATGATTTAATGCTCCTTTATACAAAAAATATCCTCACACATTGAAAAAGAAAACATGTAGCCAGCACCCATCTGAAGTCTGAAGTGGTCCAGACAAGACATTGCTTTACCACCTTGCTCCTCATGGCTTAACATCTTGCTCCTCATCCTAATACATGTGAGAAATGGACTTATTTATGAGAGTATTTCCCCTTAACAAATATACCTTGCCACACTAATGCTGTGCCCCTGATTAGATTTGTATGGACAAAACCAAAAGATCAATCTTAGTTTTCAACAAAAGTTTAAACTTAATTTTCCCTTGTAACCACGAGAAGCTTCCCATTTTGTATAATAATCAGCAAGACATTTCTCCCCAGTGATAAACATATCTGTGCCCTGCTGTCATGCAAATCTGATACTATCTGTCTATCAACCAATTCCTAGTTGCCTCCAGAGCACTGAAGCTTAGAGGTTATCAGAGAACCTAGGACGGAGGTTTATAGAACTATAGCAAAATCTCCCCTCTAGAGTAAATAGCAGTTATCAGTGATCTGAAAGAAGATACAAAAATTACTTCCAAATAGATTTGTGGACAAGCCAGAGACTGACAGAGTGGGGAAAGATGATGTGTGCTGCTTATTTAATCTATCTGGTTTGTTATGGGAACAGGCATTTTAATAAAGATAAACACAAGGTCATAGAAAATGTATAACTTCATTCTAGGGAATGTAGAAATTCATAAAAAGAAGTTATCCTGGAAATGAATTGAGGTTCAAATGACTAAAGGAAAGAAAGCTCTCAGTATGATTTTGGTCAAATCCAGGTCTAAACATGAACAGCTAAAAGGGAAGCAAACTAGCTATTTGTCAAAAAACAAGAGAGACATCTATTCAATAACATGAAGTATTATATTTTATATAATATAACACCCCTGGATCTTTCTGTTCTTCACTAAAACTACAAGAATTGAAGAAGGACCAAAATGGTACTCCAAAAGCCCCCTTCCATTAGTTCAGCTTTGGAATACCGTTTTTATATTTTAAAAAAATCTCATTTGTATCTCATCCCACTAGCTTAATGCATGGTTTTTATGCCTCATTTATCCTAATCATATAAGATGATAAATTTGCACACATGCGTCTGATCACAATCACTCACACTTTTTTATGTACTGTTGCAAATTTCCCCATGAATCTAACTTTAAAATAGTGCTGCACACGGAAGTCAGTATCAACAGCTTTAAAAGTGAAGGTGCTCTGTTTATAGTGATTGTTCCATCTGTTGGGTGGCTCGTTGTGTAGATAGCTCATGACAGGTGTCCACCCAATCCAGCACCCCTATCTATATCAAGACTGAAAGCATCCCAAAGTGTAATCCTATGAGTAGTAAGCTAGGACTTCCACACGTCAAATGTCCTCAGCCGTGAAATCACTTAGATGGCCATGGAGATCTTTTTATCTCTCGAATTCAGTTTTTGTGTCCCGTCTGCAGTATGTGGCTAATTTTGCCCTGCTACACACGACTCTTCAAAAATTACTGAGTTAATGTTTGTGAAGTACTCTGAACACTTGGAATACACTATGTCAATATTAATTCTTTTTGTCATGTCACTCAAGCTCAAGTTATCTTCACTGTGGTTATCTTTATGCAGGACAGTTAAAAGTTAATTTATTTCACTCTGTGTAGCTGTGTTTATTATTATTATTATTTGTTAATTTTTTATGCCACCCTTCATTCGAGGATCACAAGGTGCATTACAATATAAACACACACACACACACACACACACACACACACACACAACATGCACATGTGTGTTTTGTGGATAGGTAAATTCACAAGAATGGGGAATTTGTTTCCTTCCAGATAGTTGGATTTCAACTCCCATGAGCCCCAACCAATATGGCCAGTGGTCAGAGGAGATAACATTTGCAGTCAACATCTGGACTGCAATAGGTTTCCCATCCTCTTACATTGGTACCTTCCCTTAAAGTTGCCAAAGAGCTTGCATGAGAAGCCACAGAGCCAAGCTTTGCAGACTAAGCATCTGCACCAGTCCTTAAGAGTTCATGAACCATAAACTGGGGGCCAGGTGGAAAAGGCACCCTTACCACCCACCACCGACGGCAGGGAAAGCAGCACAGTTCTGTGATTGGCACCTGGAAGGAACATCATACCTATCTATAAACAAAAGGCTTCATAATTCCCTTGATGAGCAAATATAAATCCTATTACAGTATTGCTAATGCAGATTTAAGTGCATATAAATAGGATAGGCTTGTTTGGAATATTCAAGTCCTCAGTATTTATAAGAAGATCATCTATTAATTAATATCAAACTCAGCAACAAAGCAAAGCAGGCAAGGGATTCCTAATGGCTTTGTTTGCCATCTTCAGTAATGAAGCTCAAGAAAATAATCAAATATCTGGATGTTGTACTTGTCGGCTTCTGTGACGCAATGACATTCCAGTTAAAGTTCTGCTTTCTATGTATAATGATAATGGGTGGGATCAAAATATCCTAGCATATTCACGGGCTATGTTCATGAAAAGGCTGTCCCAATTCCAGCACTGACTAATGGGAGATGCCTTTTTTTTTTTACTGCTTTCCCTCTCCACTGTTGGTCATTTCCGGAGGGCTAGGGGACCCAGGTGGCGCTGTGGGTTAAACCACTGAGCCTAGGGCTTGCTGATCAGAAGGTTGGCGGTTCGAATCCCTGTGACGGGGTGAGCTCCCGTTGCTTGGTCCCAGCTCCTGCCAACCTAGCAGTTCGAAAACACGTCAAAATGCAAGTAGATAAATAGGAACCGCTACAGCGGGAAGGTAAACGGCGTTTCCATGTGCTGCTCTGGTTTGCCAGAAGCGGCTTTGTCATGCTGGCCACATGACCTGGAAGCTATACACCGGCTCCCTTGGCCAATAATGCGAGATGAGCGCACAACCCCAGAGTCGGTCACGACTGGACCTAATGGTCAGGGGTCCCTTTACCTCAGCGTTTCTCAACCGCTGTTCCGCGGCACAGTAGTGTGCCACGAGACGGGGGCTGGCGACGAGAAGGGCGATTTGCTGCCTTGTCACGTGCCTGGCGGCCGCCATTGCATTACACTGACCCACCGGAAAGAAAGCCGGAAAGGGAGGGCGCGCTTCGACGTTCGCACTCGCTTCCAGTCTAGTCCCGCGAGTGGCGAGCGCAGCACAGAGCTCCTTGGCCGGCCAGGCTAGAGCGCGAGAAGGCGGAGAGCAGGCCCGTTCCTCCCTGCGCACCCCAACCGCCGCCAGAGTTGGAAGGGACCATGCAGTAAGCGAGGCGGGCAGGAGAGGCGGCCCGGGATCAGGCCGAGCGGGCGCGGAGCGGAGGCGGTGTTGGCCATGGCCCTCCGGCGGCGGTTGGGGTGTGCAGGGAGGAACGGGCCTTCGCTGCGCCCGAAAAGTGGTGCCTCTGAGGGGAGGGAGGGAGGGAGGTCTGGCGGGGGGAGAGAAACACCCGGGACGCGCCTCTTTCCTCTCGAGGGGAGGGGTCTCCTGTGAGCCCCGCGTGGCACCCTCGTTCCCGCTTGGGTCACGGAGTCGGGGCCCCTGCGAAGCTCCCCTCGACCCGAGGGCTTTTCATTCTGCCTTTTAGCAGCGCTGTAAGTGGCCCTGAGGCCTTTGGGACTAATGCCGGAGCCTCCTTCCCCCCATTTCCCCCCTAACGCCTGAGAATGTTTGTACTGTGTGGCAAGGGAAAAAAATTAATAAGAGCCACCCAGGCTTAACGTCAACAAAGGGCATTAACAAATGGTCTATATATAAAGAGAATTACTTTATATATAGTCAATATAGGCACAGAGTTAAATTTTTTAACTTTTTTAACGGTGGTGTGCCTCGTGATTTTTTTCATGGAACAAGTGTGCCGTGGCCCAAAAAAGGTTGAGAAACACTGCTTTACCTTACCTAGGTGACCATACAGATTGGTATAAGGGATGATTGGGGGGGGGGCAGGATAGGGAGGAAAGGAGGATTGGTTAAACAATAATGTTTTCCTTTAGTGGGAACATCCATGGGATCAAAGTCATTGTGTGAATGGAAAGACTCTTTCTGTGATTCATAGGACACTGCTGGCTCTAACCTAATATTAATAAATTTGTATAACTCAATCCCACAGCCAGATGGGACATTGGAGTTCTAAAAAAGTACTTTAAAAAAAAGTGCAACAAAAACTTGCTTGATAGAAGTGATTTCTTTTATTAGCACCCTGCTGTTCAGTTTATTAAAGACTGGAAAGGGTTCTGCCAAAAGATAAGGAAAACACAATTACTCTTTGATACACTGATAGAGCAAGCATATTAGCTCCAACCTCCCTCTTCCACCAGCTAAATACGGCTGCATTTTAGGTTAGCGGTTAGGTGGATTTTGCACATCTCCTTTTATGAAGGTCACTGATCAATCAAGATTATTTTAGCTGTGTACAAACCACAAGGCAATAAGAATGAGGAAACTCTGTGAGAAAATAAAGTGTGCTATTCAGGGTTAACCCTAAAAATCTAATGAAATCAGTGGTCTTTAACTGGAAGTGAGTTCAGGCTAAATCTGGGTTTACTGAAAAGCCCAACAGCAGCAAAAGGAAATGGAATCCTATACAAGGGCAGAAAGTGACTGATAACACACACGAGAGAGAGAGAGAGAGAGAGAGAGAGAGAGAGAGGCAAAAAGGTAGAAATTCTATGAATAAAATCTTCAGAATGTACAGCTCAAGAAAAAATATGATTGCTTATATCTAGTATATGGGAATAGGCAAAGGCACTGCTGTTGCTACCACCACCAAGTGGTGTTTACATGGAGCCAGAGCATAAAGCGCCACTCTATATGTCACAAATCTGTTACCGGTAGTGACACACACACACACACACACACACACACACACCGAACTGTTTCTGCCATAGTAAACCTGCTTCCCAGAGTTAGCAAAGGTTTCAGGAACTGGTGTCTTGGATCCCTACGTAAAGGGCAGAGCAACAAGTAGTGTATGGTGTCTTCCACCTGTGGTTGACCACATAGGCAGAGTCTGTCATCATGTGGAACCCTACAGATGGTGCCTTTAGATTTTATGATACTTAGTTACATTATTATGCTTTTTGAATCGTATTTTATAGCTGTCATTTAGAGGCTAAGGGAGCTATCTATGCCCATTAAAATCAATGAATTGGCTTCAGTAGTTCAATTAAAACCAGCAGAAATTAGAAGGCTAATTAAAACTGTAGTTCTTACCCTGTGGGTGATGTGTAATTCACTTTTACAGAACAGACATTGCACTTATCACACAATGCATTTTCCTGTAGCACCTTTATCTTTGTTTATTTCCTTCTAACTCATAAGGCACATTACTGATATTTTAGCCTTTCTGATTGGGTTGCATTTAAAGTACATTCTATTTGCCCTTTACTAGTGGTTCCTAATTTCTACCCAGTCCTTTTGACTATCATAATTTCCCCTTGTGAGTTCTGGCTACTTAGATGTGTTTTTTTGTCCTAACCGTTATTACAAGCTACAATGATAAATACGTATTACTGTCAACCATAGTGGATGTCTTGGCATGGCCTGTTTGCATTCCTCAGATCCTATTGTTGTGCAAGATTTTCACCTAACCCTGCATGTTTCTCTTTCCTGGTAGTTTGCCTTGTTCTGTTTTAATTAAGATGAAACCAATCACTTTTATAGTGTTTTTTCTCCACTTTGCTTGGCTTCTGACCAAATTACTTGCAGTGTTAAAACACTTTAAAAGAGAGATACCCTCTGCTAGAATTGTTTTTCACAGATGCACAAAAGAGCAAAATAAAGAATGATGACGCTATAGGATGTGCAATATGTTAAAGTTGGCTGTATTGTAGGTAAGCCAAAGAAGGGGAGGAGGGAAATGATGATGTTATTACTTTTATGGAAAGCATGCTATGGTGCATAGCTGCCAAGTTTTCCCTTTTCTCGCGAGGAAGCCTATTCAGCATAAGGGAAAATCCCTTTAAAAAAGGGATAACTTGGCAGCTATGCTATGGTGAGCAGTGTCAGTGTTTTCTTAAATAGCCATAAATTAATTTTCTAATTAGTGATGGGTGTCTCATAATACCCTGGACTTGTACAAAGCCTAGGTGAATTTTTTAGTATATGCCATCTTGCATTCTGAGCCAGAAAATACTTTCTAGGTTAAATTATGTTCCATTCATAATACATGGAAACATTATGAGCTGAATCAATTCGTATTCCAAACTTTGGACATCACTTCTTGTAATCTGTGCTGATGAAGGATTCTTCTCAACTATTAAAAAAGTGCATATCATAATTGAAAAAATACCAACATGTAACAATTGGTGCCCCCATGCTATGATAAAAATCACAACATTCTGCTGCTGTTACTACTACAATTACATTGGTTTAATGCCATTGGTGGACTCTATTGGATGTCAAACAGAGAATTCAAAGCTTGTAATAGAAAGCTATGTATAACTCCTTTTAAAGGTTGCAACCCTAAACTTATTTAGGTGGAAACCAATCACACAAAATTCGGTAATCCAAACCCAAAAAGGGATATGAAATTCATCTGCAAGAGAAAACCTAGCATGAATATGATATTCTTTATTTTTTTAGAGTAGTTTAAATGCCCAAAGGACCACCCTACAGATCTTAGACGATAGTAAATGAAGGAGCACAAGTTTCCTGATATGAAGATTAGGATCAGCTACTTTTAACTTGTCCACCAGGCACACAGTTCCAGCAATCAAAGCACAACCTCCCCCTTGGGTTCAATGCAATTTACGTCCAGGTAAGTAAGTGAACATAAGAGATCAGCCTGAATCAGACATGTAATATGAAAAGTGTAATGTGAGGTGTCATATTAAAAGTGTGTAGAATATGCTAGAAAAATGAGTATTATAACAGGTTGTAGTTTTCAGAATCTTATCTACATTCCCATTGTCTTTATATGTTTCAGCAAAAGGTGAGGACCACAATTACAGAAACCATTGCACTACTAAGTGGATTTTGTACTCAATCATTTAAAATATTTTTTTTCCTGACATCACTATCAAATGAGCTTTCTTTGCATTGTTAATTAGTCAATGGAACAGATGGCAAAGTTTTTAATTGACAGCGACATAACCATTACAATAAGTGCAATGAATGCAAATATTCACTGTTCAAAAAGTTATCAGTGTAGCAACCATTGGAAGAAAGGGAACATTATTCTTGTTAATATGTCACAGGAACAAGGACATTTCTTTGATTTCATGCTCATTCCAAGATTGAAGAGCTTTAACTACTGATATTTAATCCCTAGAAAGCTATTCATATTTGTTTTTTCCTTGAACATTTTCAGCAGCGTTGGTCTAGCATCCTTTCTCATACAGTGGTCATGAAGAAAGCTCAGAGAAGCTCACAGGCAAAACACAAAGAGTTTTAGCAGCTGCTTTACAGTGTCTTCTTTTTTCTGATCGACAAAGTGGAAGTGCTGGGAACCTAGGGAGGAAGTGATCATGTCCTACTGGGTTTCATTATAATGGAAAACTGAGTGTAGTCGGACATGCGCTCTGGACTTTAAGAAAGCTGATTTCATAAAGCTTAAGGACGAGATCCCATGGTCAGAGAATGGAGTCCAAGATGGACAGCACTTTCTTAGAGGTGAAATACTGAACTCCCAAATGCAGACAATTCCAACAAAAAGAAAAGTGGGAGGCATCTGAAGAAATTGGTGTAGCTGCATAAGGGGCTTACAGATGAGTTGAGATTTAAGGGCATGTATAAGAAATGAAAGAAATGGGACATCACAAAGGAAGAGTGTACATGAGTAGTCAACAGTTGCAGGGAGAAGGTCAGGCAGCCCAAAGCTCAGCATGAGCTCAGGCTTGCTAGGGAGGATAAAAATAATTTTAAAAGAGGTTTCAATGGCTATGTTGGAAGCAAGAGCAAGAGCAAGCAAGTAGTAGGTCCTCTGCATGGAGAAGATGGAAAAATGCTCTTGGGTGACAGAGAGAAGGCGGAACTACTCAGCACCTCCTTTGCCTCTGGACTCAGCTAGATTGGTAAAGAAAAAATGTATGTTGTATATGCAATATAACACTGTGCCACACACTGTGGGTGGAGTCCCATTTTTCTCTACCTGTTTTCCCTGTTTAAATTTACAATGCATTTAACTGAAACGCTTCTTTCATGTGTCTAGATCCAGCCTTTGTTTTCACCCAAAATGAAAGTGATGCCCAACCTGGTGATAAGAGAATGAATGATGCAAGGAGGGAGCTGCAGCTCAAGATAGGAAAAGAGGTGGTAACTACTTTAAATAAATTCAAATCTCCAAGGTCTGATGAGCTGCACCATAGGGCACTAAAGGCATTTGTGGATGTAATATCAGAACCTCTGTCTATAGTTTTGAGAATCCTGAGAGAACAGGTGAGTTGTCAAGTTTTCCCTTTTCTCGCAAGGAAGCCTATTCAGAGTAAGGGAATTTCCCTTTTAAAAAGGGAGAACTTGACAGCTATGGTTCTTACAGATTGGAGGTGGGCAAATGTTGTCCCAGCCTTCAAAGGAGGGGGGGGGAGACCCAGATAACTACTGACCACACAAAAAAGAAAACGGCATAATTTACCCAGGAGAAAAATATAGCTACCTTAACTCAAAGCAAGGAATTTATTTTGCTACTATTTTCACTTGTTTCTGGTGCTGAAACTCTGAATTCTTATGGTTTTTAAACATTATTTCAGTTTGAATATAATCTGTCTCTTATTGGCATTTGATTTTACATCATCACAGCAGAACCATTACTGGCAGATAATCCAGGATGCATCATTTACCTAATAACATGTTAGGCTGGGTCCCAGAGTGGAAGAGATTATCTCTGCATGGGCTCTTGGAGTAAAATCACCTTATAAATAATAGAAGATCTGTGTTTGAGTTTATTACTTACAAATGTGGTGGTATCTCTACAACTGCCAATCTTATGCCAGGCTGCTGGGGCATTTAGGGGGATAGCACCCCCCCAACACACCAGGGCCCTGTAGGTACCTAAGCTTGGATGAAACTGGTGCCCGTTTAGGTTATCTTCCTGTAATCATCAAATATCCACTCTGATTATGTTACATGAGTCCAACCCCAAATCATGCCACATATTGTGATCACTACCAAGGAAGATTATTACCAGTGTTGACAGTACAGAATTATGTAGTGCATAACTGGCATCCACATTATAGCTACAGTATACATTTTCATATTAAGAAAAACAATCTGTAAGTAATTAGAGTCCCTTGGTTCTGGACATAATTTGGCAGGGAGGCTAGAATACTCACCCCTGTCCTCCTAATGCAGTAGGTGAGTTCAGGTGATACACTACATGCATATAGAAAGGCAGGCATGTACAGAGGCAGGGCAGACAGGTAAATTTTCCCGGGGTCTCAGAGGACTAAGCCGACCAGGGGTCCAACCAGGGACTGGCTACTTTTTTGTCTGAGTTTATAACTTTATTCTAATAAGACTCCCACCTTGCACCTCAGAAACTGTGGTTTGAAGTAGAGCCTGGAAGAATCTGGCATGGACTGCTTGCCCCAAGGGATCAGTATTTTCAAAAGCAATTCAACATTTTATTTTACTGTGGAGCAATTAAAAAGGTTGATATGAGTTCAGTGTAGTGTGGGCTCACTAACAGGAGCATTGGGTTGGTTCCACCTTTTTGGTAAAGTGTAGCAACGGGGACCCTGTCATACCACAAAGTCATTCAGACTACAGGAATAAATTGCCTCTTTACTGTTTCTCAAAGCACCAAAATATGTTTTGTATACAAGGCTTCAGCCATTGTATTACCCTATTGATTCCTTAATGTAAGATCTCACTTGCTTCAGGGACACTATAAACATAGTATTGCTAAGGTCTTGCAATATCAATATTCATTTATTTTTTATTGATCTTCTTTGCACTTGTAAATGCAGAGCTTAGTATTAATGGGTGGTGACAAACTGCTTAAATTTATGAAAATAAAATTCAGTCCAGTAGTCTAACCTGTTTACTGTTCTTTTTCCTTTACGTGTAAATCCTTCAAATGTGTGCCTTATACTGAATCAGCCCATCTAGTCAGGAATTACCAACCCTAACTGGTAATGCTTCTCCAAGCTTTAAGACGGACGTCTTTCTTAACAGGATTCATGAGCAATCTCTGTACACCAGCAGAAGAGCAAATGTTCCAGCGCCTTGAACAGCACACCAGAAAAACATTCTAGATACACTGGCAGAACACATCACCAGCAGCTGAGCTATTCCACAGGTAAAATTACCAGTGACTGGCTGAAATGGGGTGGAGCCATGAGTGGAATATGGACAGCACAATGGAGGAGCCATATCTAGTGCCATATCTTCTCCTCTTCAATCCATGGCTGCACCTCTACTGACAGTGCAACTTTAAACCAATCCATGGCCTTACACAAGGGATCCCACCCACCTCTTTCACCATGTGTAGTCCGTCCTGGCTCGTCCTGGTGCACGCGCCGTGCGTCATGACGCATGCACACTGCGGAGCGACGCCCCACTCCCAGGAGGTGCCGCCCCAGGCAGCCAAGCTGCATCATTCACCACTGACCCCAAGAGTGTCTCTTGTTGCTTCTCTCATAGCTTCAGCAAGCTTGGATCCTAAGCAGCAGCCAGCCATGACCACCAACAACCAGGCTTCTGCATGCAGCATCTCCCAACCCGTTTTCATGGAGTCCTGCCCACTTTCTCCTTCCCAGCAATATTTTCTCTCCCTCTTCATGCTGGCATCATCTTCTGCCTGGCTGATGGCTCCCATTATCAAACAAACCAAGGTATTATAAGGCTTTTGTATCTTCAGTGAGCCATTGCCAGGCTGGCCGCATGAGGAAGCTAGTTAGTGTATTCTAGCCCTTGCTGAATTTATCCGTTTGCACACATTCTGACTCTTCACTGAATGTAGAGATTATGGGAGTATCTGAAGTCCCACAGATGAAATAATCATCTAAATTACAAATTAATCTATAGCATCAGATTCAGTGTGTGTGTGTGTGTGTGTGATCATTAATGCAGAATAGAAAGTGATCAATAGGTATTTGGAATATCAATAAGTGTTCTGAAATCTATGGGCTTTGCATTTACATTGCAAACTGATGAAAGCAAGAGTTGCTTTTATGCTGGATTTGTGCAGAGATGCCCTCAGGCTGCAATCCTCTGCACACCTAGCTGGGAGCAAGTCCTATTCACAGTTACATTAATCCATTCTGGATATTACACATGGGTTGGTTACATCCAGATTGGATTACTCTTAACACATTTTTACGTGAGGCTGCCTTTGAAAACCTCTCTTGAAATGTCAGTTGACAGGAACCCAAGTTTGTGTTAAGACACCACATGAATATTTTACCATATTCATTGGCTCGTGATACATTCTTTGCCTTGCTTAGGCCAGTTCAAAATGCAAACCATTAATGCTCTAGTTCAGAACTGGAGTACCCTAAAGCAGTGTTTCTCAACCTTTTTTTGGCCACGGCACACTTGTTCTGTGAAAAAAATCACGAGGCACACCACCATTAAAAAAGTTAAAAAATTTAACTCTGTGCCGCCCTATATTGACTATATAATTATGACTGTAAGAAACACTTGCCAATTGCTGCTTTCCGGCGGGTCAGTGCTGAGTATTGGCGGCCGCCAGGCTCGTTTGCACTGAGCTTTGGGAAAGAGGAGGAGAAATATTGCTTTCCGGCGGGTTAGTGATGTTTATTGGCGGCCGCCAGGCACGTGACAGTGCAAATTGCCCTTCTCGTCGCCGCATGTCGCGGCACACCAGCCAGCGTCTCGCGGAACAGCGGTTGAGAAACGCTGCCCTAAAGACCACCTGCGCTTATATGAGCCCACATGTTACAGTCATCAGGGAAGACCTTTCTCTATGTTATGCTAGCTGCCTCTATCTTTCTCCATCTTCTTCTTTATGTTGTTTGCATTGTGCCAGGTTTTATTGCAACTGTGACCCACACTGGACATCCCATTTCTGGAAGAGAAGTGTGGGACATATAAGTGGGTGGGTGGCTGTACATAAAAGCACAAATACATGTCTGTGTGGGATATCCAATAAGATGCACTTCTGATAATTACACTGATTCTTACTCTATAAATAGCTATTTCCTTCTTTTTAAGGAGAAAAAGAGGACCCTTGTCTCTTCAGGTGTCTTCACATTACATTACCACCTTAGAGCACAGTGAAACTGTTGGGTGTGTGTGTGTGTGTGTGTGTGTGTGTGTGTGTGTGTGTGTGTTTCACAGCTGTCTCCCCTCCCCAAGCTGTTCACACCAACATAGCTTCCTAAGTATCGGATTCATTTCTGTCTGTGTACACACCTGGAGGCATTGATAGGGCGGGGATATCTTTGTGCTATGCAAAGCTGTTCGCACCTTGACTAGAGATGAATTGGGAGCATCTTAAAGACTCCAACTGGTGTGAAATTGGTTTGAGAAACAATACATCAGACAGTAGCATTTTATGACAAAGTACAGGATATTATTAATTATTAAATGTATTGCTTGCTTTTTTTACAAAGGTAACTCAAAGTGGCTTGTAATATATAAGCAATTGAACGAGCACATACATTATAACTGGTATAAAAAAATCTATTTTTAAAATCCAGGATTAAAACATGCCCCCCCCCATAGGAGGTCACAGATAAATTTAAACCCAAAGGCCTGGCAAAAAAGAAATGTTTTTGCATGGCACCTGTATGGCATATGTAATAATGGTACCAGGTGAACCTCCTTGGGGAGAGCATTCCACAAGCAGGGAGCCACCACTGCAAAGCCCCGTTCTCTTTTGTCAACACTCTCAACCTCCTATGGAGCAGGGACATGGGGAAGGGTCTTGGTGATTATAAGATCAGGATGGTTCTTATGGGGAGAGGCAGTCCTTGAGGTATTGGAGTCTGGGTCCTCATAAGGCTGTATAAGTCAAAATCAGCCTCGGCCCAGTATACCTGAAGGAGTGTTTCCACCCCCATAATTCAGCCCAGACACTGAGGTCCAGCACTGAGGGCTTCTGGCGGTTCCCACACTGTGAGAAGTGAGGTTACAGGGAACCAGGCAGAGGGCTTTCTTGGTAGTGGCGCCAGCCCTATGGAACACCCTCCCACCAGATGTCAAGGGAAAAAAACAACTGTCTGACTTTTAGAAGACATCTAAAGGCAGCCCTGTTTAGGGAAGTTTTTAATGTTTGTTTGTGTTTTTAATATCCTGTTGGAAGCTGCCCAGAGTGGCTGCGGAGGCCCGGCAAGAAGGGCAAGGTATAAGTAATAAATATATTATTCCTTCCAGCAGCACCTTTCGACTACGTCAGACCAACACGGCTACCTACCTGTAACTAAATTTATTATTGTTATTGTTATTATTTGAATGGGGCCCAGAAAACAATTGGTAGCCGGTGCAGGATACATATACGCTTGTGATAATGTCATGTGAACATGTATTAAAAACACAGCACTGGAAACACAGTTAGTGCACAGCAAATAGGAGTGTAAACACATCCTAAACAGAGTATGAATCAATCCTTGTTACTGGGGATCTGCATTGTAGTATTGGTAGTACTGTAATATTGGTCTACAGGTCATGATTGAATTTACCACCTCTGGGTTCAGAGACAGTTTTCCTCTGTGAGTACCAGTTGCTGGGGAACAACAGCAGGGAAGAGCTGTTGCCTTTATATCCTGCTTTGGGGCTTCCCCAAAGCACCCAGTTCATCACAGTGCTAAGCACCTTGTTAGGTTAGATCAGCCTTTCTCTACCTTGGGTCCCTAAGACATTCTTGAACTACAACTGCCATCATTCCTAACCACTGGCCATGCAGGATAGGAATGTTGGGCAACATCTGGTGATCCAAGGTTGAGAACGTTTAGGTTCGGTGGACCATTGGATTGGTCTAGCAGGATTTATCTTAAGTTCTTATACAGCAGCTGACGGTTTTTGCCCTGAGCATGAAGATGTGTGACTGTGCTTTTTCAATCACTAGCTTGATTGTCAATGGCAGCAGAGGAATCCCAAATGGACTGTTCACCCATTCTCTGCTTTTTTTCTCCCTTCTCCCTTTCTCCTGTCATATACATCACCACCACAATAAGTCTTCCCTGCTGGCAGCCATTAAGCAGGAGGAATGAAGCACCTCAGATTTCACAAGAACACACACACACACATTTTTAGCAATGATGCCGCTAATGAGAGCCTGGCTCTCAGCAGTTTAAAATCAATGCAGTACAATGCCATATACATGCTCTCGGCTCCATTACAACTGGAGGATATATTGCTCAAGACAAGGTTCACTTAACTTCTTGTGAAGAGAAAATTTGTGAATGTCAGTTCTTACAAATGGTTCAAAGTAAGAAGTAATTTGCAATTTACCCAGAGGCTCTGGGTTTTTGGTTCATTCCCGCAGAAAAACACAAGTGGCTTAGAGATAAAGCTGAGTGAGGTGCCACAGTGCAAGTTTTATAAGTGGTGTTCTGCCCCGAAAGGGTTCAGTTATTTAGTGACAGCAAATCTGTGTATTAGTATTAGGTAGAAGGAATAACAATGCTGCCCTTTTAAGAAAAGATAGCGCCTTTCCTCCTTTTTTAGACCCCAAGGGCAGGTTGGGAAATGTAGGCACAGCAGTATTCTACTTTCTACTGGCTCTGCCAGAGAGCGGGAAAATACCTCCCTTCGATTGGCTCTGGCCAGAGCGAGAAGGAACTCTTCCTCCTTTGTAATCTAGTGACGCAGTCTAGTTATGGCAAACCCAAGGAGAAGGGCAAGCTCACTTTGTCCTTACAGAGCTTCACAGAGAACTTCATAAAAAGCTTCTAACCATCTTCATTCAGAGCCAAAGAACAGCCTATTGTAATGTGAATAATATTTCTACGTGTGCCTTGATTATCTTCAATGAATCTATGTATGAGAGCTCTGTGGAGTTTTGTTAATACTATCCAGAAAGAGAGAGAAATCTCCAGACGGAACGAGCGGCTATAATGTATTCAAATTGCCCGTTGCTCAAGAGCAGTCCTTAATTTGGAAACTCTTCCTGATTTCAATACATTTTATTTAATGCTGCAGCCTTGAGAATGTGTTCTTGTGACATACCTTGAGCCTGTATTTCCTCTGAGGAAAATGATAGGGACGCAGAAATCGGTATAATCAACTGAAATACACATCCGGTACACCAGGCATAGAACTAACTGACTAGCAACCATGAACCCAAAGCATCAAGTTTCCCTTGGGGCTTGAATAAGGAGACTTTTGAATGAATTACTAAAGCAAACCATTGAACAAAACTACACTCATTCATTTCCACATAGTCAATGTTATATTTTAAACATATTATATGTAAATAAGGAAAACTACTGAGGTGCAATGATAGACCTGCTGGAAACACAGTGATACACGCACACATATATTTATGCTGTGCTAAGTTGCCGATTTGAGCATTTTAGATTTCAAAGACATGAATTCTATATCCCTCACATATTCACATGGTTCTAGTTACAGGTAGGTAGCCGTGTTGGTCTGAGTCGAAGCAAAATAAAAAAATTCCTTCAGTAGCACCTTAAAGACCAACTAACTTTATATTTTGGTATGAGCTTTCGTGTGCATGCACACTTCTTCAGGTATCTGAACACTTCTTCAGGTATGCACACTTCTTCGGGTATCTGAAGAAGTGTGCATGCACACAAAAGCTCATACCAAAATATAAACTTAGTTGGTCTTTAAGGTGCTACTGAAGGAATTTTTTTATATTCACATGGTAAAATTGAATAGATGCAGACCTTAAGACAATTGAGCTCCTATATTCAGAACTACAATACTAAGTACCTCTTACTATCAGCCACTGTTTTCTCCCCTCAGAGAGTCTTAAAATGACATTATGTAATGGTGTAGCATTATTCCAGGGTCATATGTGTGTGTGACTTGTGAGGAAGCAGGCTTAGATTCAAACTTTATCAGTTGGAAAGAAGGAGAAATCATCCCAGGTGTGGTTTTATCAAAATCTGGCACGAAGTGCCATTCTCTTTGTCTTCTACGCTGGGTGCGGATGTGTAGGTGCTGAAGCAGTTGCCGGGTGCTGTAATGGGCTGCACAAGGACTAATAAACTGAAGCTAAATCCTGGTAAAATGGTCGATTCTTGGATAGAGAATTGGTGAGTGGCCTGTTTTGGACAGGACAATGGAAGTCTTCCCTGGCTGTAAAGACTTGCCTGACTCCAAAATTGCAAACTTTTAGGTGCCAGGGACAATATTTTTGTTTATCCATGCATTTTAATGTGTTGGAAGGTAATCACATGAATTTAATTTATTGTTGTAGTCATTGGGGCTGTGTGTGTGCACATGTGTATATGTATAAAAATGTTTTAAATAAAAAAACTAAACAAAAAGTGCCCCTGGTTTTGTTAGCACAGGGTGTGTGTTTATCTGTTCAGGGAGGCTTTTAATGTTTAATAGATTATAGTGTTTTATTTTTCTGTTGGAAGCCGCCCAGAGTGGCTGGGGAACCCAGCCAGTTGGGCGGGGTATAAATAATAAATATATTATTATTATTATTATTATTATTATTATTATTATTATTAAGGAGCAATAATCATGGGGTGATATATACTGAAGCTTTTTTTAAACACACACACACACACACGCGACAGCATATTGGTGTGTGTGCAAAAACCCTTTGAATAATGCTCTAAAATGACTAAACAACTTTAAAAAGGTGACTCGGTAGAATATATGTATTCCCTACAAAGGAAGGGGGAATGCTGAAGCATGCATTAAACTTGCAAGGTTCTGAACAGTAGCCTGAGGCAGATAATTATAGCTGGAGTGATGGGAATAGACTACAGGAAGCCCATGCTTATCAAAAATTGATGCGTTTCTAGCATATACCACAACACATCAGCTGCATGGGCAGCTTTTGGAATATTGAAAAATTTGAAATATTGACACACAATTATGCTTAGAATGGCTCGTAAAGATCTGGAACAATGAAACAGCAATAAAAATGAAAGAAAAACATTATAGAAATTGCATTCCATGATAAGTTACCTCTCCCTTTATTCACTGATCTACCCATTTATGAATCTGAGTTCCCATTGCATGCAAAGTTATGGCAATAATTTAAGTAAAACTAGTCTACTGATCTAAGCAAGTGGGGGTTTCTTCTTCTTTTTACTCTGTGAAAATATAGGTTGATAGAAGAGAAGCCACAGTTGGATTTTCATATGTGCCGTTTGATGATATACAATAGGTGCTAAAAAAAAAAAATAGAAATCTGGATTTATTGCAGCAATATAGGCAGGGCTGCCAATGGGTTTTCCCAGCAAGGCTCGGGTGCTTTCACATCCACAAGAAAGCAGGAAAATCAGTAAGGAAAGTTATTTGCAGCACTGCAACTCCATTCCTAGGCAAGTTTCTCTTGGCTGAATTTCTGCTTCTCACAGAGCTTGTAAAGGCACTGGAGCCCCACCAGAAAACAGCTGAAATCCTTTAGCAAATAGCAGTCGAAAGCATTTTTAAAAAGAGCTCAGCAACAGACATTTTGTCGGAGTCAGCCACAACCATTTAAGAAAAGATATATCCACTCCCTGATGATTGGCAGGAGTGTTTCTGGTTCAAGGATGAAAACTGCTTGGATCTGCTTGTTGCACATGAGAACAAGGCAGTACATTTATTCTTGTGAAATCTGCCACCCTTGGGGACAAATCCCACCTCAACCTGAGGTTCAGTGTCCAGGCTACTGTAATGGGACGAGAAATAAAATGTGACAAGGGACTTGTTTCTTTAGCAATTGTATAAAAGAGATTTTAGCAGATACAGCTTGTTCCATCACAGTGTCGCAGAGGTGAGAAAATCAACGCTTGCTGAAATTCCCTCTTTTACACAACTGGAGTTTTGTCCTCTATTGCACCCACTCATCTTATTCCTTAGGGACATTCATTACACATCAAATAAACCTAACAGGACTCATAGTTATAGATTGTGAGGTTTAAGAGGAGTGTTATATGTCAGTCGGAAACAGCAATGCTTTCAATTATCAGCTGCAGGAAACAGGAGGGGAGAGTTCTCTAGTACTCATATTCTGATTGAGGGTTGCCCACAGACATCTGGCTGGCCACTGTGAGAGCAGGATGCTGGAATAGATGGGCCATTGGCCTGATCCAGCACGTTCTTCTTATGATCTAATGGCACTTTGTGGTGGTGTAAGTTAGGCAAATCACTCTCTCTTACTTACTCTCTGTCATTTTGTGTTATCACAATTTCTTATAAGCACTATTATCAACATTTTACAACTGGAGCATATTAAATAGAGCATATTAAATCAAATTCCAATTCAGAATGAATATAGGAAAAACCCAGTATCACTTAAGTCTCTACACAATATAAGTACAGGCTGGAATTCACTTTCTAATCCTGGATACAGCAAATTGCCAGTATCATGAAAAAGAATCAGTTATCAATGTCTAATAAAAAACTCCACCAAAAACAAAACAAAAAAAGAAGGAAGGTTTTGACAACATTAAAATCTGATGGTTCTTTCATACAAAAAGGTTTTGTACATGCATACATCTGCATTCTATGCTGCACAATAGATTGTACACATGCAAACATATTATACTGGTTAAATTACAATGGGTATTCACAAATGGTGTTTCTGGATCCATGTTTGTAATTGGAGTCCCAGATGGCTGCAGTGATTAAGAGGGTCCTTTACAAGCCGATTCTCCAACTATTGCCATTGCTGGCCTTGCTACTGCGACCCATGCACTGGTAAGTCCCCAGCTGGATTACTGCAATGCACTCTGTGTAGGACAACCCTTATGGCTGGTTTGGAAGCAGCAACTAGTGCAGAATACTGTAGCTAGGCTCCTAAGTGGAGTATCTTAACATGCACATGTAACAACTCTCTTAAAAGAGCTGCAGTGGTTGCTAATGTGCTACTGAGCCACATTTAAGCTTATTGTACTGACTTAGAAAGCCCTAAACAACTTGGGGCTGGAGTATTTTATGGAGTGCTTCCACCCATATCATCCTGCTCTGTCACTGAGGTCAGCTAGTAAGGCCCTAATGATTGCCTCATCATGAGACAACCAGGGGAAGACCTTTTTTGTTTTACTGCCTTTTCTATGGAACCATCTCTCCTCTGAGTTATGGCATATACCCACTTTGGTGGCATTTCGGCACCTGCTGAAAACTCAGTGATTTTTCCAGGCCTTTGCTGACAAATAATACCAGTCTGTTCTTAATCTGTTTGCTTTAGGTTTATTGTCTTTATGATTGTTATTGAATAAGCATCATCTCTTATTTAAAAAATTATTGATTTTTTACATTGTGATGTACACCGCTTCATTTTTTTTTAAAAAAAATGAAAAGCAGTATAAAAATAAATAATATAAATAAATGCTTTTCTTTAGAATTCACTAAAATATGCTCAAGAAAGTTTTGGTGACACTTCCCAGAAATATTTCACACTTCAGCTTCAAAAGATGAGAAGCCGTCTAAGGCCAAGATTCATGTTTGACTTTGTTGACCTTCTCTCTTATTCCCTGCATTCATGCATGAGTTCTCATCATATTGACATAGTCAGCATCTTCAAATGCTCAGCTACATTCTTCTCAAACCCTGTAACCCTCCAAAAAGAAGAATCGAACAGACATCTGTCAATAAAATAAGCAAGATGCTTGGAAGGCAGCCCAAGTGTCAATTCAAGATTAGATTTCAGTTAAATTTATATTTCCAGTCTCTTGTCTATCATGTGCCTATGCTTTTAATAGACATTAGAATGGGGTAGCCAATAGTTATTGGCACCATCTCCCATAATCCTTGGCCATGCTGATGAGAATTAGAGTCAAACAACAGCTGGGGGACACCGTGTGAACTACCCCTGCTTTCTAGTTGCAAATGAAATGAGACATCTATGGAGCAGAATGGAGAGGTCTAGAGCTACATAATCTGGTTTGAAAGCACACCAAAAGGAGATAAATAGGTACCGCTCTAGTGGGAAGGTAAATGATGTTTCCGTGCGCTGCTCTGGTTTCGGTGTTCCGTTGCACCAGAAGCGGCTTAGTCATGCTGGCCACATGACCCGGAAAAACTGTCTGCGGACAAACACCGGCTCCCTCAGCCTATAAAGCGAGATGAGCGCCGCAACCCCACCAGAGTCGTCTGCAACTGGATTTGTCAGGGGGTCCTTTACCTTTTACCTTTAAGTATTTCAGTGCCTTCTGTTAGATATCATGGTCCCCATACTTCCATTTAGAGGTGCTTTGAAGTCTATCCATTCCTGGGTTTCAACAATCCAGTGAGAGACAGTGACTAGCCCAGGGTCACCCACCAAGCTTCATGTGATCTTACATTGGTCCAAGGATGGAGGAACTAGGAGGGTGGTGTCAATGGTGTGATCCCTTCTTACATGAACTTCGCCAGGATGGCGAAGTTGGACATTTGCTAGGGCCCAAGACCAGCGAAGGAACCCCTACCCTAATGGTGTTGACTGCTTGTTAGCACTTTGTATTGAGTATCCAAGATGATCTCATGCAGTCTTAAAAAATTCTCTTTGTACATTCTGCCTCTTTCAGTTTAGGAAAGCCCATGGGGGGTGCTGTGTCAAGGGTCCCCAAAATCCTGAAGCAAAAACCTCATAGGCAGGTAAATGCCAATTAGCCCAAAGTTATCTCACTAGTTTAGCTGGTTTTTCCCCGAGTAGGGAAAAAGCTAACTGAAACCTTGACCAGTATCACACACCAAATAAAGTATTAATGGTCATTTTAAGGTTGAAATTGTTTTTACTCTGCTGCATTCCATCTGTTGTATACAACTGAGAACTTTTTAGTGCACCTTGGTTACTTGAAAGCTCATACCATGAGGCCATGAGCACAGGACATTTTCTTCTAAATTGGAAGCCAAATAACCACTCACTCATATAACATGATTAACCCTAGATAATCACCCTGAATAGTTGCGGTATGGATCAGATGGAAGCATAATTCATTTAATATTTTATAAATTGACAAACACTTGCAGCCTTAAAGGAATAAGGCTTTCAAAGCAGAATAATCAAATCCATCTCTTGTCACTTTAGCAAGATTTATATGTGGATGTTGATAATTTTTCAGAAGCCCTGTCAGCATGCTTTTGAGATCAATGCCAATGAAAGATTTTGTTTACAATTTAACCTCCATTTCCCCTAGAATTTGAGGGCTTTAATGCCAATAGTGTTTACATCTAACTCTATTGATCCTGGTTGCAAATTAAATGGGAAACAAAAGCAATTGTATTGTTCTGTCAAAACAGTCTCAATGGGGAGCTGAATTCTTTATTAAAACAGAGATGTGTTGGACTGGAATGAAAGGACAGTTTCATTTACAGAATGGTTTTCAAACTGAGAAATACTTTCAGCTAGATAGATCTACCTGACGAGAGTTACAAGGGTAATAAAAGTGAAATAGTAAATTGAATTTCTTTCTCTTGTTGTGAAGAATGAAGAAGACCTATGATCTTCTTTTTCTGATAAGACATAAACATATATAAAAGAGGAACAATTGATATAAGACAAAAAGAGAGTTTGGGGAGAGGTGGGAGGGGGAAAGATCCAGTTACTTTTACTGTACCATGCCCATTTTCTTCCACCAGGTATGGATGTTGAAGTGGGAGTTACCTAAAGCCCAGTTCATAAAGTATTGGACCTCTTCATGGAGGCTTAGCCTTTCTAAACCTCTGGGCAGAATTTTTGAAGGACAGCAGGTTCAGTAATCAGCCAATTAGCAGAATATGTCCCATCCTTTTTAAAAAGTGTTGGCATGGAGTTCTTCTGGCTTTATCACAGTGTTCTCCAATGCCTTCTCCACATGCAGCTGCTGGGTGACCTTGGGCTAGTCACACTTCTCTGAAGTCTCTCAGCCCCACCCACCTCACAGGGTCTCTGTTGTGGGGGAGGAAGGGAAAGGAGATTGTTAGCCGCTTTGAGACTCCTTAGGGTAGTGGGTAGTGATAAAGTGGGATATCAAATCCAAACTACTATTCCTCTTCTTCTTCTTCTTCTTCTAGTTGTTTTTGACTCCAGTTCTCATGATTCCCATCCTGCAAGGTCAGGGGTAATGGGGATTGATGTACAAAACATCTGGAGTATAAACAGTTTGGGGAAGACTACTTTAGGGCTCTGTGCTTCTTCCATTCTTTTTTATCTGCTGTTTCCTGTGACAAGTTGCTTGGGGTGATGTGTGACTATGTGTGACTTCCCCCTCTGGCTCACTAGGGATTTCCCAAAGGGTTTTCTCCTCAGTATAATCTCAGTAGAAGCCATCTATCCCTGAACTGAGCAGGCTGCTGGTCCGGAACTGGCCGCTTACTGGGATGGTGTGGTAGTGAGAGAGGGTGGTTGAAGTTGGGTGGCTTGGGCACACCAGCAGGAGTGTCAGACGGGCTCCACTGGTGTGCCTACATCATCTAGACATTACTGCTGCCCTGTCTCAGCAAGCTGCAGTGAGGCTTCCAGGAATCCAGTCCCACATCAGGACAGTGGAGAAGGGGGATGCTCAGGAAAGCCTTACTTGCTCCACTGCTGCACAACAGCCCTGCAGTGCTGAGAGATGGGTCTTACTATCCAGCAGTTGCTGCTACCTAGCCCCTCTTTTGGTCAATTCCAGCCAAAGAAACAGGGGAAACCAGGAATATCCAATTAATTGTAAAGTTATTGTAAATCCAGCTGTCCAGCCCTCTGCTTCTCCCCAACAATAGAGCAAATTACTGGCTTTTCCAGCCCTGGTTGTAGGCCTCCAATAGCGTGAAACCAAAATCTATCTAGGTGCATGGGGATTTCCAAATCCTGAGACTGGCAAATGTACACATACCACTCTAGTCAAATTGTGCAACTTTATTATTAATATAAGGAAGAGAGCAATAAGGTCCACATCAATACTGAAAGCAAAAAGGAGCTAAGCAAGTCCAAAACCCAACTATGACTATCTAAATTAATAGCAGCACAATCATCTCAGCAAAGACAGTCAGCTTCCCTGTGGCAATGAAAGATCTGTTCTGGACCACTAATGGTAAGAGGAACAAAGTTGAAATGGCAGCCCAGCTTTAAAAGGCTATCTCCCCTCTCCTCGGAAGGAGTGTCTGGCTCTTTTGAACCAATGAGAGACCCAGCCAGTTTGTCAGAGACCAATGTCCTTTGTCACACATGGGTTCTGTTTGGGAGTGGACCACCCACAAAATTATTTGTGGCCTTTGAGTGATGAAATAAAATGCTCTGAAACCCTCAAGGGGATTTTCCATGCATTCAAATTTAGCACTCAAAGGGTAGAATACAAATCCTACTCTGCTTGCTATTTCCTCTCTTCACCAAAGAAACGGGGAGTTTCAGCCCACTTTTAGTTATTATAGGTACTTTAGGTAAACTGATATTATGGATGATTCTAAATAGAGGTGATACTTTTCAGCATAGTCAAGAGATTTATAGTGAGGTGGTAAAATACGTATGAGTCCAACAGCTTTCTAGTGTAGATCAGCTCAATAAAATTCAGCTGGGGGAGACTAATGGGGCAGGGTGAGAAAGTAACTCATTTCATACCCTGCCCCCAAAAGGAGACAGACTCAAGTCAGGTGACTGAGGTTCAGATTTCTATTCATGATAGCCAAAACCAAAAGACCCTGAGGGTGATGGAAAGTGATATACTTTCCTAAGCAATGTACATAATGAACACAAATGTCACTGAGTTGAATTTTAATTGCTGTCATTCAAAGCCATCAAAGATTCTGTTTCTTCTGCACCCAACTAGGCTTTAATTGCCTTTTATCCATTATTCCAAACCTTGCTGTTTGCTTCACCTTTCAAATGTAAATGTGAATCCAAAGAGCCTGTTCCAAAGTACTGTAATCCTATCCTGGACATCAATGAGAGGAATTGTGTTGTGTATCGTAGCTAGAGGCTATATCATAAAAAGGTATAAAACTAGCACTGAGACCAACAAACATTTCCCTCCCATATTTTCAGTCTTTCTCCCTCCCTCCCAGTTGATGTTTGGAGTGGGTGAAAGCTGAACACTCAGCACGAGATATATAACAGTGGGATACATTGAGTAATGTTTGCATTACAGCTAAAAGGAGACCGATATGGGACACTGGAGTTCAAGGCAATCTGGTATGTCTGAATATGAGGATCAATGAATGGAGGGTGCATTGTGCAGACTGGCTAGGCTGAGTTGATTGCATCTAGCTTGAAAGGACCAAAATGGGTAAAAGTGAACAGGTTGATGAGGCAGATAGTAACAGAGCAGGGCCATAGAGTCAAAAGTGCTTCAGAAACATCTAGTCCAAACTTCTTCATTGTATCACAAAGCGCTTTATATCATCCAATATAAAGCGGATTGTGGTAGGGCTGGTAGGAAATTTACTTTAGGGTTTGGGTTCTGGCCTAGGCCACAGGTCATGCTGAGTAATGGGGGCGTGGATATGTAAATCCCTGAGTTCGGATTGGCTGAAGGGTCCCCTTTTAAGGTCCTGCCCTCCATTTTGCAGTCACATTTTGCCATTGGCGTTCAAATCCCCTCCCACCCTCCCCTTTTTGCTTGCAGGTTAGCACGACATTGCTATTGCCTTCGGGGCCGCCTGTATTCAGGGGCCAGTAGGAATTTCCCCAATTGGCTGATTGGCTTTGCCTCTTGGTTTTCGCCTACTGCGCTAGCAAATTGTCACAACTTGTTAGGTTGGCGGTTAGGCTTTTGGTTGGTTAATCGGTTGGTAGAGGGGTGTGGCACACAGATGCCTACCCCCACCTCCGTTTGCTCCATATAGTAGTATTCCGTTAAAGGAATCTCGGGGCTTACGCTCTTGTCCTTACCATCCCGCCATTGGCGGGGATGGTGGGCCCAATTGTAAGAGTAAGAGCCTTGGGGAACATTCTTGGGTCCCCACCTCCTCTCAGCCACCTCCTCTCCCCCAGGTATGTTTACTTGACTTCCCTTCAGGAAGTCGGAGCAGGAACTGTCCAAGCGGACAGCGGTGAGTCCTGTCCCATGGTGACAGCTGATGTGAGTCCTGTCCCATGGTGACAGCTGATGTGAGTCCTGCCCCAACTGGGCAGATGAGGTGAGTCCTGTCCAAAGGGGACAGCTGATTGAGTCCTGTCCTAAATGGACAGATGGTGATAGTCCTCCTTAAGGAAGGATGAGTGGATAACCAAAAGCCTAAGCCAACACTCAGATTAAAATTGGTGTATTTAATAAAGTTGTGGCCCTAAATTATTTGCCAAAAACCAAACCATAATTTTATTGTCAGTTGTGAGTTATTTAAGGTAATTTCTGGTAAGCCTCGACACACAAACCATCCCTGATCAATGCTCATTCTGTCTCCTTTTAGTCAGTTTAGACAAGAGGAACTGGCAAGGATGTATTCTGTACTCGGGGAGTCTAGAGTAAGGTGAATTAGACCCCTGCTGGATCAGGCAGAAGGCCTATTTGGTCCAGCACCCTACCTCCACAGTGGCCAGATGCAAGCAGGACCTGAGTGCAGAATAGGAACTTTGAGAACTGCAGTTCCAATATTGGCATTGGAGCCTGAGGATATATGAAATGCTGCTTCTGATCTGAACATCTGTGGCCCTCAGTTGGGTTGATGGTTTCTGATTAAGCTTGTTGTCAGCCTTTGACATTCTGCCACAGTTGACAGATCTTATGTGGTACCTGCGAATTACTCACTCCTTACTACACACAACACACTAGCCAGTATTTCAGACACAAACTAATGCTTAATAAACAGGGAAATCCCTTCATAATCCATAAGTAATATACTTGTTAGTAAAAAGAGAGAGAAGAAATTGGGTGTGTGTATGATATTTAGCTTTCTATACTTCCTTGAACAGAGGAAAAGACCACAAAGGAAGATTTTACCAAAAGCTTTTTAATTATAAAACACTTATGTGGTTTATTGTAATATGAAAATTAATGTTTAAAGGGCACTGAGTGATGAGGTTTCGGGCTCTGGGATCATATAGATTAATCTGCCCATTAAGATGCTGATCAGCCAATTTGGGTCTTCCCATAGTTAAAAAGTTCTAATATATTTAGCACTACGGGTTGAGTCATCATAGGAGTTTTGTAAGTCAAGTGAGATTGATATCCTTTTAGGGGCTGACTGGTTTTGCTTTTTGACTTTATTTAATTAAGTAAGCGGGAGTTGGCTAAATTGCATTTTCTATCTTCACTCCACAGACCAGCCATGTAAGTATAAAGCTGTCACTGATGTGCTATGAGCGCATGATTTTAATCTACCCAAAATAAATTGGATATCCATATATTTTATGACAATCATAGTTGCCAGCATGCAGGAGTTGTTTGGAAAGCACAATTTAGCCATATGTCTAGGTGTTTCATTTACAAACATATTAATAAGAGCATTGATCATGCTGAATACAGAATCTAAAAAGTAGTAATATACCATGAGAGCAATTCCATTGTACAAGCAGTGAATTTTTATTTGCCAGAGATACTACATTAATTCAACCCTCCCACAAACAGTATTAGGAGGAATTGGCTATTTTAAAGGCCTGATCCTCAAACATGAACATAGATCAATCAATATGGAAAGTTTCTGTGCTCAAATTGCATGTGCAAATTGCATGTACACATCTGTGAGTCTGTTCAGCATTGTATCATGATGAGGACATCAACAGATGGGAAATGTTTGTCAACCAAAGAAAGAAAAGGATGCAGACCAGTTTGGGCTGGTTTAGCAGCTATAGCAATTCATGGGCAAAGGTAGCTTAGCCAGTTATCCATACTCTGGAGTTGCCATGGCCAGAGTGCTAGTGGATTCTCTGGGTAATTCGCATAATGTATAACATCAATTCTGAAACACTTTGCTTGTTGTCTTCTAGATCGCTGGGTAGGCTTTCTCAGCAGTGCCTTCATGATTGTGGAATGGCCTCCCCTCTGAGGTGTGTCTCAGCATGACACATAGCTGCCAAGTTCTCCCCCTTTTTAAGGGAAATTCCCTTATGCTGAATAGGCTTCCTCGCAAGAAAAGGGAAAACTTGTCAGCTATGCCATGACAATGTCATCATTTTGTTGGAAGGCAAAGGCACACCTCTTCACCCAAGCTTTTCAGAAGAGGTGAGATGAACTGCTGCTGGTTTAATTTCTAACTGGAATCCGGAATTCTGTTTTATTTTACTTTAATTCTATTGTTTCTTTTTTATTGTTTTTTGAAGTGTATATGCATTTCTACTCTGGGACCTTCAGGTGAAGGGCAGATTATAATTACGTTCAGTTAATAAATAAATAAACTTATGAATCAGAAGACAATGCTCTTATTGTATTGAGTGCAAAAGGTACCTCTGAAGTTGGATATTTATTCTAGTAAGGGCACTTGATACAAAAAGACTAAAGTTAGAAATCTATTGATCACTGTCAGGAAACAAAGATTCCTCCCCCTCTTTAATGTACAAAGACTTCATATTTGACCTGGTTTCCATTTATGGAAGTTTGGTTTTGTAGATTGTAGACCAGAAGGAATGCTTAATGAGAGACCCAGTTCACCAAGGATTTGTGCATTCAATCTTCCTAGAGAACAGACTAAAAAATGCATTGGCTTAAAAATGTAGGCATTAGCTTCTCTGTTTTGTAAATCTGGGGAAATATTGAACCCAATCAAATAATTTAGCCATCTATTTTCCCCTGTCAAGAATGAATATCTATTTTATATCAATTGGTGTTTTTATTAGGATATATATATATATATATATATATATATATATATATATATATATATATAATGATATTACTCCTTGCTTCCAAGGAGCTCGTGGTGGCATACATGGTTCTTTCACAATGGCCCTGTGAGGTAAGTTCTGCCAAAAGAGGATAACTAGCCCAAGATCACCCAGTGAGCTTCATAGCTGAGTGGAATTTTTTGCTCCATCTTCTGGCTCCTAGTATTTTTATTACAGTAGCTTGTTATTTTATTAGTGAAAGATTCCAAGTTTTTTATATAAAAAAAGATTCATAAATATATTCACGAATAGTGTACTCCTATGAACATGTAAGGTGGGAAGCAGGTGGCGCTGTGGGTTAAACCACAGAGCCCAGGGCTTGCTGATAAGAAGGTTGGCAGTTCGAATCCCTGCAACGGGGTGAGCTCCCGTTGGTTGGTCCCAACTCCTGCCAACCTAGCAGTTTGAAAGCACGTCAAAGTGCAAGTAGGTAAATAGGTACCACTCCGGCGGGAAGGTAAATGGCATTTCCATGCACTGCTCTGATTCACCAGAAACGGCTTTGTCATGCTGGCCACATGACCCTGAAGCTGTATGCTGGCTCCCTCGGCCAATAAAGCGAGATGAGCGCCGCAACCCCAGAGTCGTCCGTGACTGGACCTAATGGTCAGGGGTTCCTTTGCCTTTACCTTTATGTGTATGTAATCAGAACTAAGGTCCACTGAGTTCAGTGAGGCCAACTGCCATATAAGTGTGCTTATGAATAATGCCTCAATTAAAACCGTGTTTATGGAAGATAATCTTACTTTGCTACGAGTGATCGCCAAGGAAGAAGAAGAAGAAGAAGAAGAGGAAGAAGAAGAAGAGGAGGAGGAGGAGGAGGAGGAAGAATTAAACCATATTTCTTAATACACTACAGCCTCTGCTGCATCTTGATTTCCAACAGAAACACGACCCTGGATGAATGCCTGGAACCCTCCTCGAATTTCATGCACTGCTCAGCAGAGATAGGGGATGGTGTGCAACCTTTGCATCAATATTGTTGTTGCTCCACTTAATAAAGCCATCAAAGTTTTGCAACAAAGGTTTTACCCACAAGAAAACTTTCTGGTTTAAGTTGAAGCCTTTTCAAATCATACGAAGCAGGGAGTAGAAAAAATAAATAACTAGGCAAACCATCAAAGCATTGTCTCAGAGCTTAGTTTACAATTAAAATGTGAGCTTCCATGGCATCATCACAGAAGCTGTCCTAGCAGCCAAAAATAAATTGTATTAATGCTTTCATCCTGCATCAAAACTCTCAGCTTTTCATAATCCACAGATGGATAGCACTATATGAACCACAGTCTAATTAGAGCCATGATTAGAAGTATGTGCTTTGAAATGGGAGGCTATTAGTGGGGAGGCTGAGTGAACTTTAAATGTAACATGTACAATGCTAGAAAGTAAGCATCTGAGACCTTATGGAAATTGGATGATGACAAATCAAAGAATCTAATCTCCATGCACTTTTGCAAGCTGAGCAGAAATAAATAAAACACGTGCTCTCTGATATTAATGCAGTGTGAAATAAGAAAAAAAAAGTATAAACTGAATGTGTTATTTCTCTGCTGGGTAAACTGTCACTGAAATTCCTTAACCCTCAATCAGTCTTAAGAAGAAAATGTTAAGGGAAACAAATAAATCAAATTTCACACTTTCATGCAGCAATATTTCAGTATTGTGTTGTTCACATGAGTTCCCCCAAAAGTATTGCTGTTCATATTTTAGTGTTAAAAAATGTTACAAATGAGTCAGCAGGTACAATTAAAAATGTCAGACTTAACATCTTCTTCAGTAGATATTTATGGAAGGTTGCAGAATCTCACAGATATAGAAGAAAAGATTAATCCAAGGCATACAATGCACCTTGTTATGAAATTGGGTGTTTGCTCTACATTCACTGTAGCATAATATAATTGCAAAATCTGGTGGGCTAGCTTTGCAAGGTTTATGTAAATATTATTCTGGATTTATTCAGCTGAGTTCCCAGTATGGGTTCCTCAGATTATCCAACTGGAGTTTTGATAAGCATGAATACTAAATGTCAAGATGTCAGCATTCTCCCTGTCATCAAATCTAATGAGAGTTTCGCTGTAACACAGGAAACCCACAGAACTGACTGAATCTGGCAATTTCTACTAGTGTGTTCTTAGCTTCTCACAGAGCTAATTTGTAGCTCGATCATAAATACAATTGCGCTTCTTCCAATGGCACTGGTGCACATATTATTATCCATATATTGACTGTGGCATTATCCGTATGACCTCTTTATTCCATGTGGATCATCCCAACCCCATATGGATCACCTAAGTCATAATGGAGCTAATTAACTTTCATTATCCCCTCAAACATTTAAATAAAGCTATGGTGGGAAAATAAATAGCAGCGTCATGTTGAACAAAACTCATAACTTCAAATTCACAGGCTGATTTCCCATGGTGAAAATTGCGCACTTTGCACGTAGATGCAAATTTGCTATAATTATGTTCTCATTTAAAACTTCTGTTTTACAAAGGCTGCTGCAGGCAAAAATACAGTGGTGAGATCGGTAGCAAAACAATATTATTTTACTTTTTTAAAAAATCCACAAATCTTACTTATTATTTCTTCTTGACAGCCCTCTTTTCTTGTCTTCTAGAGTTGTTTTGTTTTGTTTTGATAGCTATTAGGATTACATTACTACAGTTACTTGGATTAAAGGTCAAGAATGATGTTATGGTGAAGTCACTGAATGCCAGAGGCAAGAGGTATAAAAGACACCAGCATCAACAGCACGTTGCTGTCTGTGAAAGATAAGCTGTTAAACTATAGGCCTTTTTCATCCACCCTTGGCATCACCATCCCTAAATGGCACATTGCTGCACATACACATTAATTTCAAAAAAATTAAAAGGACAAAATGATACAGGATAGGTCACAAACTTCATTATGGAAATAGCTGTGTCTCTTCTCTTTTCGCTTCTGCTGAAAAATCTCAGCCATCAACTAAAGGTAAACCAAAAAGGGCTCTCTCTATTCTGTGAGTAAGCTACAATTACCAGAAACAACATTGCAACAGTGGAGCAACACTGAAGAAATTTGGGGCACCACTCAGTAGAATGGGCAGGAGGTTCCCTCAGATGTAGCAGAGTTGCCAGTGTCTACTGAGCAGTAAGTCTTATTGAATTTAGGTAACCCCAGGGAACTGGAGTTAGGAGTGCAATCTAACTCTACATCCAATATCCTTCAATAGGGGCCAGAAAGTCAATAGGTCTTGTCTGATATGTAGTGGGAGGCAGTTGCAAAAATTAGATGCTACCCAAAATATGGCAATACAGTGGTACCTCTGGTTAAGAACTTAATTCGTTCTGGAGGTACATTCTTAACCTGAAACTGTTCTTAACCTGAGGTAGCACTTTAGCTAATGGGGCCTCCTGCTGCCGCTGCACTGCCGGAGTACGATTTCTGTTCTCATCCTGAAGCAAAGTTCTTAACCTGAGGTACTATTTCTGGGTTAGCGGAGTGTTCCCAGTTTTAAAAAGGAGGGAGTGTCGGTTTGGTCAGTTAGGGAGAGGGAGGAGGGAGTAGAGAGTGGGACATTTCGTCACACGGAGTCTGTAACCTGAAGCGTTTGTAACCTGAAGCGTTTGTAACCTGAGGTATCATTGTATGTATTGCTTCACCTTCTTCAAAAGAGCCCCCATATCATATAAGTTCATTAAGTCCAGAGTCTAGTTGTTGTTGCACCCCAGCTCAGAAAGCAAGATAAGGGAGGGAGGGGCTTGGGCTATATAATCTGAACCCACTTATATGGGCTACCTGAATTCAACAGGCCTTACTGATTAGTATGTTTTTGCTGTATTCTGGCTGGTTTTCCACCAATGAAGTTGCAACATGGCAGCTACATTAGATGGTCTTCTTGGTGGCTGGTCCCAGACTTTGGGACTCTCTCCCTGGAGAAGTTAGACTGGATTCCTCCTTGTTGTCATTCAGCTGGTAGGCAAATACTTTCTTATTGCATTGGGATTTTGGAAACTTGATTGTTTTTAAGGTGTTCTCCTAAGCCTCTGGAGCAGATTTGAGGGTGATGAAGGGTACATGTTGGGGGAGGAGGGGGGGAGTCCTGTACCATAAGCAGAAAGCATTTTGCATGAAAAATTATTTAGCTGAATACAACCTAATGCATTTTTTGTATGTTATTCACTAATATTTGCATTTTTGTGCACACTTTACCATAGCATGCACATTTCTGTAACTGGAAGAAAGACCAGCATGGCCACTTTTACTCAGTATCTTTCTCTAGAAATAGATTTGAGAACTCCTGTTTGTTCTCTGCTGGCTTTCATTAGCTATGTCAAGGTAACACTAGCTTTCTGTTTGACCTATCCGAAAAAGAATCATTTTGTTTGGAAAAAGTAAGATTGGACTCGGTGGGAATGAGCAACAGGGTCAACGGAGAGGCTAATAATGGGGAGAAAAGTACCCTTTGAATACGTGAAGGGTGAAAACTAATGAAGGCATTCATGTCTAAATGTTAAGTCACCTAGTCATAAAGAGCTATTGGGGGGGGGAAACTGTGTACTGATTTAAAAGTAAAGAATCAGAAGTAAGAAGAAATGACAGACAAATGGGGAAAATAAACTTAGGGTGCTATATGAATTGGTTTGTCTGGAACCTTTTGACTGAGCTTAATTACATTCAACTTTTTGTGCTGATGAACTTCAGTAATAAATGCATTGTGAAAATCTGCTTAAGTGCAATCTCTCTCTCTCTCTCTCTCTCTCTCTCAATATAATAATTTGATTTCATATTCAAAAGACTAAACAGAAAACTAAATAAATAGCAGTGTTGTGTTTTTAAAGTTTAACGTTTTCCAATTTGATTCAAAAACAATCATCCATAGAATGATTCTTTATCATATCTATATCTAATTTATTAACCCAATCCTGTAATACAGGTGAAACTTGGAAAATTAGAATATAGTCGAAAAGTGCATTTATTTCAGTAATGCAACTTATTGTTTTTTCTTTTTCTTTTAATTTTTACAAATTTTGGAAATTCCACAGTAATAAAACAAATAGTTACAATAATACAAAAATAAACATCACTATTACATTTCATTAATTACATTCCATTTATAATTGACCCGCCTAACGACAAATAATGAATCCCAAGCCGGAATTAAGATTGCCGGAAGAAATATCAACAACCTCAGATATGCAGCCTCAGATATGCAGATATGCATATCAACCTCAGATATGCAGATGACACAACCTTGATGGCAGAAAGTGAGGAGGAATTAAAGAACCTTTTAATGAGGGTGAAAGAGGAGAGCGCAAAATATGGTCTGAAGCTCAACATCAAAAAAACCAAGATCATGGCCACTGGTCCCATCACCTCCTGGCAAATAGAAGGGGAAGAAATGGAGGCAGTGAGAGATTTTACTTTCTTGGGCTCCTTGATCACTGCAGATGGTGACAGCAGTCACGAAATTAAAAGACGCCTGCTTCTTGGGAGAAAAGCAATGACAAACCTAGACAGCATCTTAAAAAGCAGAGACATCACCTTGCCGACAAAGGTCCGTATAGTTAAAGCTATGGTTTTCCCAGTAGTGATATATGGAAGTGAGAGCTGGACCATAAAGAAGGCTGATCGCCGAAGAATTGATGCTTTTGAATTATGGTGCTGGAGGAGACTCTTGAGAGTCCCATGGACTGCTAGAAGATCAAACCTATCCATTCTTAAGGAAATCAGCCCTGAGTGCTCCCTGGAAGGACAGATCGTGAAGCTGAGGCTCCAATACTTTGGCCACCTCATGAGAAGAGAAGAATCCTTGGAAAAGACCTTGATGCTGGGAAAGATGGAGGGCACAAGGAGAAGGGGACGACAGAGGACAAGATGGTTGGACAGTGTTCTCGAAGCTACGAACATGAGTTTGACCAAACTGCGGGAGGCAGTGCAAGACAGGAGTGCCTGGCGTGCTATGGTCCATGGGGTCACGAAGAGTCGGACACGACTAAACGACTAAACAACAACAAACGACAAATAATTACAATTACAACAAATAAAGGCTTGACATAGATGCATGACATGCAAAGCAAGATATCTCATATATTGGTTTCACCTTTTAAGTTGTGTTACTGAAATAAATGCACTTTTCGACGATATTCTAATTTTCCGAGTTTCACCTGTATTTGCAATGGCAGGTTACAGCTGTTTTAGCTAATTAGACAAATTAGCAAATGCCACAATTAGTTTTACAAGTTGCTAATGAGGAGTATTGACATATTGGCATATCCCTAATTACAGACCAGTTTGGGCCAAGATATATTTATATTTCTTTCCTAAGGCTACAGATGTTCTACAGTGATTAGTAGATATTCAAGGAGAAGTAAACAAATTGTTGTCCATGGAGTTAAAAATAAAAGAAACAAGGGGCAAACAAGGTCGACTCACTAACACTGTGCCAGAATAATTAGAGGAGGTCAGAACATGGTTTGCATAAAGTGATAATTGCCCAAGTCTAGTATTGCATGGACAATTAGTTGTGTTACACTTTTGTCCAAAGTAAATATCAGAATACAGACAAAGGTGAAGTGTGGTGATCCTCTCCATTCCCTTTGTGTTTCATTTTTTTTGTTTTTCTACTAACCATTAACTACATTATCTGTGGATATTGGCACAGTCCCAACCTGCAGCCCATCCCTTAGTAACAAAGAGGTCATGACTCTGACTGAACTTGCATTCCATTTGTGAGGGGTGTACAACTAATGAACATCTTTGGATGCATTTTGAATCATTTGACATATCAAGGTATGCCATGTGAGAGTATCTTATGCATGGACCATTATGGACAATAGTCAGGAATGATCAGACTTGTAGTAGTCCAGTAAACATCTAGAGGGCACCATGTTGGGTACCTGGGCCTAAGACGTCACTGTTCAGCGAGATTTATTTCCTTGTAATAGAAGTTAGCATTGCAGGGTTGCATCCTAAAAAAGAAGTTGTTCCTACTCAGAGTGTAACTACTCTAGAGCTCTGCTGACTCACAACACTACACATGTGTGTCTTATCATTAAACTATTATTCATGTTATTGTTTTGGTCCTTGACCTGATCATTTTGTTTGTGTTATTGGGGAAATCTCTTCCTCTGGCTTGTCCACTATCTGCCCTTCAGAATTTTGCTTCCTGAGACAGTTGTAGGCCATCCCCTAATCCCTTTATCCATCCATCCATCTATCATCGGTGGTCCAAAACGTTTTGCTACCTGAGGGAATTGATAACATGGAGCTCTCCACATTTCACCTTGAATAACCGACAGTGCTTGTAGTTGAATCACAGGAGGGCAGCAGGCTCACTTAGGGAGGACAAAGGAATTTGAATGTCACACAGAGCTCCATCATTCAACAGCTTGCTGCTATGGCCTGCCCTCTCCTCAGCATCTGTTACCTGAAGTGGCCACCTCATTCTGCCTGATGGTAGGACTGGCCCATATCTATCTTATAGTGAATTGGCTGTGACTCTTTATCACATTCTTAGTGGGTCTGAAGCCAGACTGACTAATAACTTGACTAACATGTAATTTGAAATGTGGAGCGGGGAGAAAAATTCCTCTGAACTTCCATAAACTACATTTTCAGGAGTAAATTAAAAATACCCTTCACAATTTGCTTCAAAAAAACAAAAAACAAAGACATTCTTTCTTTCTTTCTTTCTTTCTTCTTTCTTTGGGGGGGGGGGTGTTTCTTTTTTTAACAAGCTCATTATCACCAAGGATTGAGAGGCAGAAGGAACTTGAGGCATCACAAATTATTCATTAAGAATTGACAGGTGTGTGTACAAGTGAGAGTGAATGTGTGTGAGAGAGGGGGAGAGAGATTGAGTGACAGTTTCCAGAGCAGATGTCACACATTTCTGAAATATATATTTTAAAAGACAAAATGTAAAAAGGCCTGTTTGGAAATAGAAAGGTTAGTGTGTGCATGTTTAAATTGGTTGAAGCTCTACCCAGTACAAGATTTATTTTATTGTTAATCAGCTAAAGGGGAATTTTGGAATGCCATTTGGCTGCCCTGTTCTGAGGTGCAGACAGAGCAGGCTAAGTGGTCCCCAGTCACAGCAGGAGATTTAAAGCCTTCCTTGTTACATGGTAGATGCTATCATGCTACTGAGCCTGTCAAAATGTATATTTAGAAGACAATGGGCTGCATTTGTTAAGCATGTGTAGTGAACCCTGTAGCAAAGAGGCTGACCAAAAGATAACCCAGAGAGAGAAAAGCAGGCTGCTGGCTGATTCTCGTTGCCATGGAAATGAAAGAATCCATGAGGGAATCCAGCTGAGGGAAAGCCCCAAGAGGTACGGTTGGATGGGACTGCTGGTGGAGAAAGTGCTGCTTAGAGCCTCAGGAGAAACTTCTGCAAGAGATGGAAGCCTTCAGAAGAATGCCCAACAGCTACAGAGTGACAAGCATCAAGAATAATGGCCCTCCAAAGGCAGAGGAGCAGCCAAGGTTTTATTATTATTATTATTATTATTATTATTATTATTATTATTATTATGGGAAGGCTGCCAACAGACCCCAGATGCAAATGCCCTCTGCCCTCATTCCCACCCAAACGCTGATTTTGTAGAGCGGGGAGCAGGATCATAGTCGCTGGTCTCATCACCACATTACTCCTGGGCACATGCATAGCAAGTTTGGCATAGCGAGTTGAGAATTGCAATTTGGGGGCAGGAAAAGGCTACCCAGCACACAGTAAACTTTCCATTCTGCAGATGTAAAACCATAAATATCACAAACAGCAGTGGATTATCTCCACCACCTGTTGTGAGCCACAGTTTCCACATGTTTTACCTGTCTTCCAGCCAGCCAGTGTGGGCAAGTGTGAGTCAGACTAATGGGGCGTAATGCATCTTGATTTCAATAAGGCTTTTGCTAAAGTCCCCCATGATATTCTCGTGAAGAAGCTGATAAAATGTGAACTGGCTGAAATAACTGTTAGGTGGGGATTTGTAGCTGGTTAACTGACCAAACCCAAAATATGCTCACTAGCATTTCTTCATCATCTTGGGGGAAAAGTGACAAGAAGGGAGCTGCGGAGTTCTGTCCTGGGCACATGGTTGTTCAACATCTATAAATGTTTTGTGTGAAGATATTTCTTCTCTCTCTTTCTGCATATTTCTGGTTTCAAGTCAGTAAACTTGCTATGGATTGAACACTCAGTTGCTTGGGCTAGTGGTAAGGACACTAGCACTGCCAGACCGCTAATTACTTCAAATCTGTTAATTATAAAGACTGACCTTCATGGCTTTGCTCAATCTGGAAACAGAAAAATGGACTTAGAAACAGTCACACCTGCCTTCCTTATTTATTATTATTATTATTATTATTATTATTATTATTATTATTATTATTATTATTATACCCTGCCCATCTGGCTGGGTTTCCCTGCACAAACTGTTGCCGTTTCAAATGCTGCTTATAAATATTGAATATTGTTGTCCTTTGTCCTGAAATAGGATAAAGTTTTGATGATGTTAAAACACTCAAAAAATTAAAGAGGACATAAATGATGTGTGTTCATTACCATCTTCATCAAACCTAAGAAGCTGGGCCTAAGAGTTAAGGCTGCCATGTTGAGCTGAGAGCTATAGCAACTTCCGCCTCCAAAAGGAAAATTTAAACGTTTGTTTCTTTTTTAATGATGGGAGCGGGAACTGTATGGACATGGTCGGTGAGTGCATGTATGGAAAATAACAATGGGTCACTGTGGAGGGGGAAAATGTTTTTTTCCCCCCAGTAACATCCAATCCTGAGGTGTGTGCTATGTCACACAAACAAATGAGGTGGGTAGAGGGGATTTGTAAATGAGGCAACAAATGAAGGCCTTGCCTTGAAGAGCGGCAATTTGTGCAGCATGTTGGGTGGGGGAGAGCTTTTGCTGAAGGCAATTTGGCCAGCAGTGACTTCAGTGCTAAATGTATACCGCTCTCCCGCTGCAAGTCTTTCAAAGGGGCTCTGGTTAGCACAACCAGCCATTCAGGTCCTGCGAGTAGACTTCCCTTTGGCACCTGGTTGGCTCTATGGGATGCAGGATGCCGGACTAGATAGGTCTGATCCTGGAAGTTGCATCCTATGATCAAATATAACTTTGATTGAAACTTTATCTATATAAAAATGAATCAAATTGTTTCTTATTTTTACCTTAATAGAAAGTGAGGGATGGGAGGGAGAAGGGGGAAGGAAATACAAACACCTGATGAAGAACTTCTTGGCAAAAAACCCCAGTAACTTTTCCTGATACAACTTAACCTAGTTTGTGAATTTAAATCCCTAATCCATCTAGTTCTGACTGCACTTAGTTTATATGTCCGTAAAGTACAAAATACATTAGGGAATGGATGGGTCATTAGGCTTGTGCGGCAGACAGGGAGTAGCTGGTGGGTGGATATGTAAAAGGCTATGTTATATAACAAGAAGTTGAGGAAAGGCAACTATATGAGATTGTTGTGCTTCCCCCTTCCCAGTTCATATTTTGCAGAAATAGGGCGATGCTTAAAGTAATGTGTTGCAGGAAGAAACCCAATTTGGCACTGAGTGTGCACTTGACAGGGAATACCTATATTAGTTTCCTAGCAAGGCAGCATCATATGCCAACCCATTAGATTTTCCTAACGGTCATTTTCTGCATTATATTTCAGCTTTCAAATGACGTAGGAATATGAAAGTGGAATCTAGTTGGTAGATTCCTTCTTTACTTAGTTTTTTAAAAAACTTTTAACAATTAATATACAATTTGTAATTTTATTTTATTTATTTGGTTACAAAATGTAAAAACTGCTTTTCTCTAAAGACCCCAATATGCACCCAGAAAAAAAAAATGTAGAACACAACCATTGAAAGGAATTACAGTGTTTTTGAAGCTACTAACACGAGTTTGACCAAACTGTGAAGACAGGAGTCTCTGGCATGCTCTGGTCCATGGGGGTCATGAAGAGTCGGATATGACTAAATGACTAAACAACAACAACAAAGGGTCACCTAGACTCATGCTAAGCTATGATTTAAAGGTAAAGGGACCCCTGACCATTAGGTCCAGTCGTGACCGACTCTGGGGTTGCGCGCTCATCTCGCATTATTGGCCGAGGGAGCCGGCGTATAGCTTCCAGGTCATGTGGCCAGCATGACAAAGCCACTTCTGGCAAACCAGAGCAGCACATGGAAACGCCGTTTACCTTCCCGCTATATCGGTTCCTATTTATCTACTTGCATTTTGATGTGCTTTCGAACTGCTAGGTTGGCAGGAGCTGGGACCAAGCAATGGGAGCTCACCCCGTCACAGGGATTCGAACCGCCGACCTTCTGATCGGCAAGCCCTAGGCTCAGTGGTTTAACCACAGCGCCACCTGGGTCCCTAAGCTATGATTTACATAGGGCTAAACAGAGCTACATAGTATAGCATACAGGGAAAGAGCTCACTATCAGCATCACCAATAGTCAGGGATAACAGGAGCACCAAATTGACCATCGCTGGTTTAGCATGATATCCTTTTGCAGCCATGATGAAAATGCTTCTGAAAATAGCACCTTCATGGTGATGTCTTGTCCTACATGCTATGGTGTCCAGGTATACTCACTACATAATAAAGCATTTTGATGTTGTGATTCCATTCCATTGGCTGCTACCAGTTGAGGTTGTCAATTTCACTATGTTATGGCACTGAACCAGATGGCAAGGATAGTGGCAATCCCACGGATACTATTTTCAAAGGCACCTTGTGACGAGTCATGATACCTAGACAGGCTTCTCTGCTACAAGTTTGCTTTGTATGGATATCTGTCTGGATGTGATCCCATAGGGAAACAGGGCACACCCTTGACCTATTAAAAAGATCGGGCACAACTTAACTACAGAGCTTCAGATTCTTTCCTATCAGAGCAATAGCTTTTATTCACAATTCAGGAAAAGGTATTTTATTTTATTTTATTTTAAATGCTTTCAGTGTTTTGGACACTGGCACATTTGGTTTCTTGCTACACGAAAGAGAATTTTAGTTTGACAACTGTTGACTTGTTCAAGCTGTTCCTTTCAAAATCTTCACATAACCCAGGGAGAAGAAGGGGTGGAAGCTGGAGGCGAGAGGGCAGTATCACCAATTCAATTTAACCTTCCCTTTCAAAAGGCTTTTCAAATGCAAAGCAAATACAGAGGGAAAAATTAGCATAGGAGTCACCAGTAATAAAAGCCAAGAGAAAGAATAAAGTGATTGCTTTTCAGCAAAGCTTAAAGCAAAGCAATAGCACAGAAAATACTGCAGCTTAGAAAATTATTTGCCATTTCAATGATTCATTTCTACTCTATAATGGGTTTTATTTCCTTGCTTTTGCAGTGATACATTCATTACATGCCCAATTTAGAGCAAAGTTAGCCACCAGATTCCATATAAATGTACAGCAAAGTCACTTTTCATCTCATCATGCTGGCTCCATCAGTATGATATCTGGTAAACCCAGAGGATATTAATGTGGCAAAACAATAAAATATAGACAATGGTTACCTGCTGGGTTATATTGGGAAAAAATAATAGGTTATTTACTGGTGACAAGAGTTCACTGCATAATATATTTGGCTGCTGTCCAATATCCCTGGAGTTAAAGTTGAAGTCAACAGCTGATTCATCTGGAGTTGTATCAAGCACATAAACTAAGTAGAACAGTCTAATTATACATTCCCCTTCCTTTTTATAGAAATGAAAATGGAATTGTGAAGATAGCTAATCCAATTTAGTCCTATGACTCTAGATACTTGTGCATTATTGTCCCTGGATTATATTATATATTGGTTGCAATACTGCAAATATTGTTCAGAAAATATACACTGGAATATCTTGTTGACCCATTTAAATGCAGTCACTTTCTATACCCATTTCACAGAGGAACAAACTATCAGTTGGTTCAGAAATATTTGCAAGTAAATTTAGCAATTAATGTGTTTATTTTTGGTAAACCGATTTAATGTTCACAATATAAGGTCTGGAGCAATGGGTAAAATAGGAGGGCATTTGTGTACAGCTTCAAAAAACCTAAGATGTGGCATTAGCTATCTTTCAGATCAGCTTTTGCCAACCTGGTTTTCTCCAGTTCTTCAGGACCACATGCTGGATGGGCCTTGTGGGAGCTGTAGTCCAAAATATCTGGAAGGCAACAGGTTGGCGAAGACTGTTTTAGATGCGTAGCATGCAATGGACATGTATTTCCTTTATTGGTCACAACATTCACTGTAACTTTCCAATGGTTTCACTGTACTCCCAAAGGCACACTCTTCCATTGTCTCTCGAGACACATGCCAACAGCAATGATGTACAGACATAGCGTTGTGCTAAGATGAATGTTCCATTAGTGCAAATAATTTGTCCTTGTGTAATGGGACATTCTCTCCCTCCCCTGCAGCACTAAATCTGTTCTGGGGATTCTCCCAACCTTCCAGAGCAGATCTGGGGAAAGCAGGAGAAATCCCTTTGCACTAGAGCTAAGCTTTGTGCTAGTGCAAAAAGTTAGTTGAATGTCACCCATAATATGTGGCCAATAGACCCAGTTTATAGTTTTTACAGTGTATACAAACCTGGCCATATATGTATTATAACTCCTGGGACACCAACAGAGGAAAACTTCCTCAAAAATCAGCTCTGTATTTTGGGCCAAATCTGGTTGATGTAATTTAAATCAACAGGAGAGTTACAACTCCAAAGTGACGTTGTTAATTTAATCAATACCTGATAACACTTCAAATTTCATTGCATCCAATTAGTATTTAATTTGCATGGCAACAGTGATTATAGTTGGTTAAATGAATATTGATTAATCAAAGAACACTTATTGACACGTGAAAAGCAGTTGGAAATGTAGCTACAACCCAAGCAATTTTGAGCTCAACCGAGAGGAATTCCAAATAGGTGTAATACTTCAGCAGCATTCAATTATAAATAGCTGGTTATGAACATTAGCATTGACTGTGGAGGCTTTACTTAGCATTTTAACTGATTTCTTCAAATTTTATAATCTAGAGATTAAATGTTCATAAATATATCCTGGAAGGATAGAGCAAGTGGAGGTCTAGGAGCATGGGGAGAAGAAGAGTGGTCTTGGGGATTTAGAGGTGGAGAAGTGGATCTGGAAGGGGAATGCAATACTTTCCTATCCCCTGCAGGTGAAGTAGGACAGGTGGGTGTCTACCTGCCAATTACCTGGTCTCACAATAATGACCGGTGATATATTATCCTTTATCCACACCATTAGAAACCACACCTTGCAGGCAAAGGAGCAGTGCTTTGCAATAGCTGACAATCAGGGGTGGGGGAGATTTCAGATCATAGCTGCCAAGTTATCCCTTTTTTTAAGGGATTTTCCCTTATGCTGAATAGGCTTCCTCGCAAGAAAAGGGAAAACTTGGCAGCTATGTTTCAGATCCTCAATATAATAGCTATGGGCTCACCAACTTGAAGCCTCATCACATAAAGGAGGTCCCAAACAGCATTCCAATGGTGTCTTTTCTAACTTCTGTCCCGCTGCTATCCCATGTAATATGTCTCGATGCATATTTCTACTGCACTGCATGGAAAGGTTGCACATCTGCTGAGAGATTATGATGGTGGCTTGGGAATTCTCCATGGATTTTCACAGAACCACACATGGAGCTCTGCTACACACTATAGCAGCAATCTGAAGGCTGACAATGAGGATGCTGCTTTAGGGTAGTGTAACATTTCAAACAAGACCTGGAGCTGACTGTAACTCAGATCATCAGCTTCTTATAGCAAAATTCCAGCTTAAACTGAAGAAAGTAGGAAAAACCACTGGGCCAGTAAGATACAATCTGAATCAAATCCCTTATGAATACACAGTGGAAGTGAGGAACAGGTTTAAGGATTTAGATTTGGTGGACAGAGTGCCTGAAGAACTATGGATGGAGGCTCGTAACATTATACAGGAGGCAGCAACGAAAACCATCCCAAGGAAAAGGAAATGCAAGAAAGCAAAATGGCTATCCAACGAGGCCTTACAAATAGCGGAGGAGAGGAGGCGAGCAAAATGCAAGGGAGATAGGGAAAGATACAGGAAACTGAATGCAGATTTCCAAAAAACAGCAAGGAGAGACAAGAGGGTCTTCTTAAATGAGCAATGCAAAGAAATAGAGGAAAACAATAGAATGGGGGAAACCAGAGATCTGTTCAAGAAAATTGGAGATATGAAAGGAACATTTCGTACAAAGATTACCATAATCAAGGACAAAAGTGGTAAGGACCTAACAGAAGCAGAAGACATCAAGAAGAGGTGGCAAGAATACACAGAGGAATTATACCAGAAAGATATGGAGGTCTCATACACCCCAGGTAGTGTGGTTGCTGACCTTGAGCCAGACATCTTGGAGAGTGAAGTCAAATGGGCCTTAGAAAGCATTGCTAATAACAAGGCCAGTGGAAGTGATGATATTCCAGCTGAACTATTTAAAATTTTAAAAGATGATGCTGTTAAGGTGCTACACCCAATATGCCAGCAAGTTTGGAAAACTCAGCAATGGCCAGAGGATTGGAGAAGATCAGTCTACATCCCAATTCCAAAGAAGGGCAGTGCCAAAGAATGCTCCAACTACCTCACAATTGCGCTCATTTCACACGCTAGCAAGGTTATGCTTAAAATTCTACAAGGCAGGCTTAGGCAGTATGTGGACCGAGAACTCCCAGAAGTGCAAGCTGGATTTCGAAAGGGCAGAGGAACCAGAGACCAAATAGCAAACATGCGCTGGATTATGGAGAAAGCTAGAGAGTTCCAGAAAAACGTCTACTTCTGCTTCATTGACTATGCCAAAGCCTTTGACTGTGTCGACCACAGCAAACTATGGCAAGTTCTTAAAGAAATGGGAGTGCCTGATCACCTCATCTGTCTCCTGAGAAATCTCTATGTGGGACAAGAAGCTACAGTTAGAACTGGATATGGAACAACTGATTGGTTCAAAATTGGGAAAGGAGTACGACAAGGTTGTATATTGTCTCCCTGCTTATTTAACTTATATGCAGAATTCATCATGCGAAAGGCTGGACTAGATGAATCCCAAGCCGGAATTAAGATTGCCGGAAGAAATATCAACAACCTCAGATATGCAGATGACACAACCTTGATGGCAGAAAGCGAGGAGGAATTAAAGAACCTTTTAATGAGGGTGAAAGAGGAGAGCGCAAAATATGGTCTGAAGCTCAACATCAAAAAAACCAAGATCATGGCCACTGGTCCCATCACCTCCTGGCAAATAGAAGGGGAAGAAATGGAGGCAGTGAGAGATTTTACTTTCTTGGGCTCCTTGATCACTGCAGATGGTGACAGCAGTCACGAAATTAAAAGACGCCTGCTTCTTGGGAGAAAAGCAATGACAAACCTAGACAGCATCTTAAAAAGCAGAGACATCACTTTGCCGACAAAGGTCCGTATAGTTAAAGCTATGGTTTTCCCAGTAGTGATGTATGGAAGTGAGAGCTGGACCATAAAGAAGGCTGATCGTCGAAGAATTGATGCTTTTGAATTATGGTGCTGGAGGAGACTCTTGAGAGTCCCATGGACTGCTAGAAGATCAAACCTATCCATTCTTAAGGAAATCAGCCCTGAGTGCTCCCTGGAAGGACAGATCGTGAAGCTGAGGCTCCAATACTTTGGCCACCTCATGAGAAGAGAAGAATCCTTGGAAAAGACCCTGATGTTGGGAAAGATTGAGGGCACTAGGAGAAGGGGACGACAGAGGACAAGATGGTTGGACAGTGTTCTCGAAGCTACGAACATGAGTTTGACCAAACTGCGGGAGGCAGTGCAAGACAGGAGTGCCTGGCGTGCTATGGTCCATGGGGTCACGAAGAGTCGGACACGACTAAACGACTAAACAACAAAACATTTCAACCCACTCCCAAGTTATCTAATAATCAGGTATCAAGTGACTTGGGAGCAGTGTTATAAGAAGTTTCTGTTCTGATCTGCATTAGTCAAAATCAGTGCTGTTCCCATACCACTGAAATTTGGTTTCTGCCGAATGCTACCTTGTTTGTCTCACTGCCCATTACAGTGGCAATTTTTGGTAATAGTTAATTTAATTTAATTTAATGACACGGTCTGTAATTTGTATATTTGTATTCCCAATGTTCTATATATTTTAAGGGTTTCTGACAGCTGCTTTAGGCACAGATCCTTATGGAAAAGTGGCATTTAAGTAAAATAAATCAATCATGTTTGTTGTATTTTTGTTGGAACGATTGTTGCTGACACAGCTCAACTCTGCAGAATGAAGGATTATGATGTCCAGTGTCCACCCATTAGCTGATTGTGTGTGTGTGTGTGTGTGTTAAATTCTGCTTGGTTCATTGCATCAAATTTGACATATAAGGCTGATCGTGGTAAGGATCTGACCAGAGAGTACAAAGGGTACCCCATACCTGGCATGCAGAGTTCAGAAATTTTGACTTCTCTAGCTCCACACTGACTAGCAGAGATTGAAAGTTGTACCTTCTGCATGCAAGCTTCCTCACAGTGTGTGCTATTAAGATGAAGCAGGATGAGGCTGGGAGATCTGTGGACAGGATTAGGCCTTTTACTCCTCCCATACTGCTTATTCCTTCCTTCAGATTAGATATCTACAGCTTTTACAGTCTGCCATAAGCTATTTCACTTCTGATAAGAGGCTTTATTTTTCTTGCCATCGGCTGTCACTCTGATGAGGGTAATAATTAAAGTGGCACGCAGCTAAGAGTGTGTGTGCACAAACCAAAAATAACTTCTTTTCCTGTTCACTAACTTCTAATACCCTCACATTTTCTCTGACAGCTTATTTAATATTGCCTTGCGTAGGAGGGGTGGGTAGTGGGAATAGGGGGTGGAGGATGAAAACATTTATTCTGCGTTGATCCACATGTCCCCATCCCATAATAAGCAAAACACCTGGGCAAAGAGTCCTAAACTATTTTCCTGACCACTGTAGACTCATACCTATGACAAACTTTGTTGTTGTTTAGTCGTTTAGTCGTGTCCGACTCTTCGTGACCCCATGGACCATTACAAACTTAGTTGGTCTCTAAGGTGCTACTGGAAGGATTTTTTTTATTTTGTTCTAAAAATTGTGACATATATTTATCTTCCTGCATACGAAGCCTCGTAGCTCAAAAATAATAATTGGTTACTTCTCCAATAATCTGATGTTCCCAAAGTGAGCAGATTCAGCAGTCACCTCTATTGATCTGGGTTGGAATAAGAACATGTGCTTAAACAGGACAGACGATACAAAGAGGAACAAAAGCATGTGAAGAAATAGGGAGATTTCCCAATGTAATGTCACTATGAGACACTGGGAAGATAAGGCTAAGGTCTACAGACCAAATTCATTCCCCATCTTTTATTCTTTATGCTCTGCAATCCACACTCTTCAGCCTTTGAGGAACATTAGACATAGGTGGCATTAGAGGAAATTCCTTCCTGCAACCGGTAGCTTTCCCCACCTAATGCAGAACCTCAGTGGTTACTTAAAGGAAAGGCACTTTTCATATACTCCGAGTGCTATTCATTATCAACAGTCAGCACATCCTATGAATGTTTACTTGAAAGTTAAGTCCATCAAAATTGACAGCACTTACTTAAAAGAAAAATTATTTAGCATTTGAGTGTTGACATTTCTCTTTCCGAAATTTAACATATGGGACAGACCTCTCCCCCACCCTACAAAAAAATATGTTTTGCCTCTTCTGTGCCTCCCCCCTTTTCTGGTCCCATCACTTAATGAAAGTTCTTGCTGATTTTATCACTACACACAAGGCCTGCTTAACATAAAATGGCTGCCAGAGCCCACGAGAAAATCTCTTCAATTGTTTCCACATGCAGCTAATCCACTTGTATATCGGTGTGCACAGAAGCTCTCCACTACACCAACAGAGAATGGCCAAATGAGATGTTCCAGTGATGGCCACCAGTCATTATCCCTTCTGGAGTTTGCAGTTGCAAGCAGAAAGCTTAAATTTATATGATGAAAAATGACAGGGAAATAAGTTTGCAACAAACTATTCAGAGATAGTTGCCGTTTCATACAGTGTCCATATTGGGTATCCATTTTGTATGAGTTAGGCCTAACATTTCTGCAAATAGTAGATTCTGAATTTTCAGAGCTGCTTTTAACAAGACATCTGCTGCTGCAATTTTCAGCAGTGCAAAAATTGCAGGGTAATATCCAGCTAAGTCATATTCAGAGGAAACACTGAAATCAAGCCCACTCATCACAAGGTGTCTTCCCTCAGGATGACTCAGTTGGATTCCACCTGCAGAATTGTGTCCCTTGGAATAGAAATAGTTAACAACATATGACTTTCCTGCATCTTTCAAGTCTAACAGCTTCAGAAAAAGTCAAAGCAGATGGCAGCTCAGTGCTAGATATTTATTGTTATGTAACAGAAATTTTGGCGTACTGAAAAAGCACATAGCTATCTAAAAGCCTATTTATTGTGATATTTTAGAGGCCGTATATTGCAATATGATCCTTCCCCCACCCCTCTGAGCATTATTATGTAAAAATGGGAGGGGGTGGACAGTTGTCCCTGACTATCTTCCTTGGATTAGAGCTGAGCAACCCAACAAGAATTTCCAGAGCTCATTCTATCCCCGGACGTAGCATATTCTATTTTATAGAGAAGTAAACCATTTGAGAGATAACGTTTGTGCAATGAGAGAAAAATAAACTCATGTATATAGCAGTGGAAAAAGGCAGAACATCGTGCAGCCCAACTGGCACACAGTGATAACAAGATCAAGTAGTCTAGCAGAGGCACACAGCGGAATTTTGAGACCTGATTATTACCAGCTCTATTAGGGTGATAAAAGCGTATTAATAATTTCCAGTTAAACTGAGTTGACAGAGGAAATAACTTTTACTGATTTGGTAAAGGGGGACTGGAAATGAAAAACAAAAACCAGCTGAACCAGAATGCCTGATGCATCTAACACCACATTATAGAGGTAGTAGTTCACATGTGATGGCTTCAGAAAGAATGGTGTGCAAAGAGCTAATGGATACAAAGTAAGCCAAAGATTAAAGATACAGTGGTGCCTCACTAGACAAATTTAATTCGTTCCACGGGTCTATTCTTATAACGAAAAATTTGTCTAGCGAATCCCATAGGAATGCATTGAATATTTTTTTTTTAAAACAATTTGCCCATAGGAACACATTAATTGAATTTCAATGCATTCCTATGGGAAACCGCGATTTGCTAGACAAATTTTTCATAAAACGAATTTGTCTAGCGAGTCAACCTCCGCTAGAAAAATCCTTTCTTTAAGCGAAAATTTTGTTAAGCGAGGCACCACTGTAGTTATTTTGACAACTCTCTAAGAATGGGGATAGTTAACAAATGATAGATTGCTTCAACTATGCCAAATTTAATTCAGTTGTTTAATGGATAGTTCACACATGCAGGTTCCTTGTTCATTGACCATAGCATCAAGTGGTGACCTGTATTTGTGAATGAGCAATCACATAGTATTGAGGACAGCACAGGGGTTTCTCTGTTGTGGCATCCTGTCTTTGGAATTCTCCTGCTAAAAAGCTTCACCTGGTTCTGTCCTTGACTAAATTCACACAGAGTTAAGCTTGCTCCTGGAAATAGATTTTTGATTGCATGTTTTATGTTGTATTTATTGTAAGTTGCCCAGAGAACTTTATGTTATGGGTCAGCATAAATAAAGACATAAATATTGCCTACACTGACTGAAAACACCTTTCCTGTGTTTCAGACAGGATTCTCTCTCAGCGCTTTCTGGAAATGCCAAAGATTGATCCTAGGATCTTTTGCAAAGCATTGAGGTACAACTGGGATTCATTAGAATGAAATGAGATCTACATTGGTTAGGCTACATCCATTTTAAAAAATACCTGTAATAACAAATGCCATCTGATCTTTGTTGTGAAATAGTCTTTGTTTTCCCCCTCTCCAAAATAAAATAAAAACAACTGACCACACAGGACTGTGACAATGTGTAACTCCTACCAGTGTTAGTCTGCATTTTATTCCGACAAAAGTGCTGGCAGAAAAACTAATACAACAATCCCTACATCTGAATGCAGGATCCTTAATAACAGTTATGGAAGGTGAATTGTGTGTGGAAACCCTTTAACCTGGCCTAGAAATAAACTCCAACAGGACAGAATTTTGGTTTGGTTTTTGGAAGAATTTAGGCCACAACTTTATTGATTATAAATCAAGTGAGTGGCTGCATAGGCTCTGGTTCGGCTAGCTCCTGCACTGCAGGACGCGTTAGCAACCATCAGTCAGACTTGGATGAACACCTGGGACAGAAACAGGCAGGGGTATCTGCCACACCTCCCCCAGATGAGCCCTGAACTCAGGCTCAGGGCACAACCCCGCTCAGAGGAGACCAACCATGAGTCCCTGGATTCCTTTTACAGGAATACCCATGCATAGGGATGGCTAGGAATCCTGCCACCCCTATCGATAAGAACCAGAGCCTATCCGCCAACCTTACAAGTTGTGACGATTTGCTATGCAGCAGGCGAAACCCAAGTGGCACCAGCCAATCAGCCAAATGGGGGAAATTCCTGCCGTGCCCCTGTCCCAAAGACACACGACGGCATAGCAAAGTCAAGCGCAAGCCCTAAAAATAGGGAGAGGTGGGCAGGTGTTCTCTCTAAGGTCACGTGCAGGGAATATATAGTGGTCCCTCTAACTCTTTGACTGGCAAGCCCAAAGCCCAATTGCTCCCTGTTAGAGGGACCACCAATAGGGTGTTGTGGCTGCTCAATTGTCCCCGCCCCGACACCTAGGCCTGATTGCCTCTTGCAGAGAGGACCCGATTTATCACAGTTGAGCCCCAATAAAATACCATACATAAATTTTCTTACCTTTAATTTCATTGGAGGATTTTCCAGGTGGGATTTCCTTCTCAGTAGAGAAGCATCCACTGTGGGCTGCTAGAATCCTAAGGAAAATCATACAAACATGGATGTTTGACATAATCTCATTCGCTGCTCATTTAGGTCCAGAGATGTTACTCAAGAAGCCCACTGTTGCTGACTCAGCTGCTAAAAGAGCGGATGGGGTGGGGCAGGAACTGTAGACAGGCTCTCCCAAATTCTTGCAATTTTGCAGATGGGATTAAAATTCTATTCCATCAAAATTCCGTCTGCACTATCAAATTGGATCTGACACAACAACTGCCCCCCCCAAAATAAGCCTTTTTTGCAGAAGAAAAGTATTTGGGAAGCCATTTCTTGATGTGATGTTGTATAATAGGGTTGCCATATTTCAGAAAGTAAAAAATCTGGACTAAACAGTTGTTGACCTTTTTTTGGGAGGAGGGGGACCAAAGTTGTTGAGCTCTTTTTGCAAAAATGCCAGGAAAAAAAATATTGGCTACTTTTAAGGAGATCAGCAAATAAAAAACCACTTACAACATGGGTCACCATACATCTGGGTTTTCCCCGGACATTTAGAACGGACATGACAAATTCCGCCTGGACACCATTTTAGGGATCAAAATACCAGCGATGTGCAGGATTCTCCAGACGTATGGCAGCCCTATGTATAACCACCCCATAAACTTTGTGTCAACGCATCCGGATGAATGCTCATGAAGCAGGTCACCTGGAAACAATCTAACAAACTCCATAATTCATTAAAGGCTCATAATTTTGCTTTAAAGTAACAAATGTTATCTGGTGTTCATTGCTATTTTGCATATTGCAATGAGATGACGTTTAGGGTAAGCATATAGAATAACTAGGGTGAAGGGCAAGGAGGGCTGTATCAATCTATCCCCAGAAAAGTACACCAAGACAAAGTCTCTGAGAGGGATGGTAAAAAAAGGAAGAAAGGTACATGTCTCCTTCCTGTCCTACTGAGGTTTAGGGGCTGCTTTGGTTGCTTCCACATGGATGGAGACATTAGATCAGGGCTTTTTTTGGTTCCTGACAGCCTCCATCCTATTATGCATCTGGGTGCTTCTCTTTGCTGCCCAACCCAGCCTGCAAGAGGATACGGTATTTTATTCTTGAATCTGAAGTCATTGCCCTCCTTTCCCAGTCTATTTGATGCGCCCCCCCTCCCTGCTGCTGTCAACTGTCCCACATTGCTTCTTAATGGCAGTGCAGCACAGCTACCATGGGAGAACCTTAGTTTGCCAGTGAGAGCACTGGCTTAAAGGCAACTTTTGCCCTGCATTCCTTCTGCCTGAATGAGTCGGACAGTGTCACATAAGACGAGGCAGCTGCCGGCCAACTATACACTGTTCACAAAAAACAAGAAACAGTGATTTGGGCCACAAATCTCAGTAGCAGATGTTTAACACAATATTTATAAAACTTACTAGCTTTTTTTTAAAAAAAAAATCACATTTCATGAATACCTACATGTCATGAATACCATACCTGCTACCTACATGTCTGCCATACAGCTATTGCTAGATGGAAAATGAATCAAAGCAAAAAGATGCAAGGGCCTATTGATATAGTTGATGAACTTAAAGGGGGAAGGAAAGGCACAGCATAAACCATTGAAATGGGATGGATAGCCAGCTATGGGCCACTTTGAGCCCATTTGATCATTATATGAACACCCTACTGGTAACTGCTGTTTAGGTGGGAGAATTGAAATCCAATTAAATGGTCTGCACAGAAGACAGGAGTCTTCTCCAAGATGGGCCATGGAAGGGAAGCAACGCCTACCAAATTCCTGACATTTCCTTCCTATGTGATAGTTACTGATAGGCTTGATTAAGGATTAGTCTTTTCTGTAGTTGTGAAATTAGGCCATCTGTTCAGTATTACCATCTGCATTCTTATATCCCGTGAAGAAGGCAGCAAGCAATGAAACCATGCTTGTTCCAGCCTTATCATCTTGCTCATCCAGAGCCAAATGGTGAATGTCCACAGCTTTGCAGTGGACCGTGTTCACTGCAGAAGCACATAAGAAGATGCCAAAGGCAAGCAGCTGATATTCTCAGATTCCAGCTGCCCATGCTGGCAAATGCCCCAATGAACACTGCCATATCATGAATGAACAATGCATGGAGCAAAGGGAAACACAGTGTGCAGCCTCTTCGGAATCCAGCAGTATAACTATGAAGCCCTAGAATCTGAATAAGCAACACACAATAATCAACACACAATATTCCAAACCACTACAGTGGAACCTCGGTTTATGAACACCTCGGTTTATGAATTTTCGGTTTATGAACGCCGCAGACCCATCTGGAACGGATTAATTCACTTTCCATTACTTTCAATGGGAAAGTTCGCTTCAGTTTATGAACGCTTCAGTTTATGAACAGACTTCCGGAACCAATTATACACATGCTTCGGGTTAAGTACGCTTCAGGTTGAGTACTCTGCGGACGCATCTGGAACGGATTAATCCACTTTCCATTACTTTCAATGGGAAAGTTCGCTTCAGTTTATGAACACTTCAGTTTATGAACAGACTTCCGGAACCAATTGTGTTCATAAACCTTGAAAATGTTTACAAAAATATAAGGACTTAAGCATGCCTGTTAAGTGTCAAATGGCAAAGCTAAGTAAAGGGTTTGGGCTTCAAAAATGCTTTAAGTCTCCTACTGTGAAAATTGAACTTCTAGGTCATTTGTGAATAAGGAAGAATAACGATGAAATTCAGACTTGGTTACTTAAATGCAAGCCACCCAATGTTTAACATTAACGGTAGCCCTAAACTGTTATTCTGTATTATTTATAGTAAGGGAGAGCAAGAGAAAGAATAAAATATGCAGCCTGGACTCTGCCACCCAGTTCAAAAATGAATTATTAGACAGTTTTCCCAAAACCATCATATTGACTGAAATCTGATGGAGATAATAGATATGCAGCATAATTCTAAGCATTTGCACTCAGATGTAAATCACACCAAGTTCAGTTGGACATATTCTCAGGTTCATGTTCTTGTGCTGCCAAAGGGCACAAGCTCAGCAGAATGAGCAGGACGTCCCTCAAATGCAGCATGGCTGACTTACTGCCTTTTAAAGTAAAGGGGGAGTGGCATAAGATCATCAAGGCCAGGCATCCTCAGACTTCAGCCCTCCAGATGTTTTGGACTACAATTCCCATCTTCCCCGACCACTGGTGCTGTTAGTGAGGGATCGTGGGAGTTGTAGGCCAAAACATCTGGAGGGCTGCAGTTTGGGGATGCCTGATCAAGGCCAACAACTAAGACAGGCATGGGAAACCTTTGACACTCCAGATGTTGCTGAACTCCAGCTCTGATCACCTCTGGCCATTAGCCGTGTTTTCTGGGGCTGATGGGAGTTGTAGTCCAGCAACACCTTGGGCCTGGGCACAAGTTCCTCACATCTGACCTAAAACTACATGGGTACATGTACAAAGTTTTTCAGTCTTAACCCTAGTATTATCTCTGTCTGTCTGTCTGTCTGTCTGTCTGTCTGTCTGTCTGTCTGTCTATCTATCTATGTAAAATGCCCATGTTTGTGGGTTTCCACTTTTCTCTGAAGTCGCTTGACCGATTGTGTTGAAATTTTGACACAACGTTCCATGAGAATATGGGAGTGTTTGCATATACCTACATTATACAGATCTCACACCTATCACAGGTAACAACTCTACATAAAAAAGGTGCAGAGCCCCATGGATGCAGAAACCCCCAACAGACACAAAAGCAGAGGCCTCAAGGAGGGGAGACAGATGAACAAAACATTGGGGGTGGGATCAAAAAAATACCAACACTCACAAACGGCTACTTGACACACCATCACACAAACCTTACCCACGACATAAGGAGGAACCTACGGGCATATGATATATGAGGGAGAGGGGGGGGTCAGGGTAGAGGGTGACATAACGTGGAAGGTGACATCACCCGCTGGGGGCAAAAGAGAGAGGGGTGTCGTTACGTCATGCGCCTCTCCTGGGAAACAGGGACCCTGACTGAGCCACAGCAATGCGTGGTCGGGAACAGCTAGTGTTTGATAAAAACAGGAATGAATCTTGTGCTCATTAGCATCTATGCAGATTATCTTCTCTATGTAAAGCCCACTGAAATCAATATAGCTGCTCTTTCTTTGCTTACAGAGTTCTTTAAGAGAACAAATAATTGGCCACTGCTTTTTTCACACCTTCAAATCATACAATATGTTTATTGCATCGGTATTTATGAGTGTTTCTTGAAAATACATATAATTTCCCCAGATGTATGTGTGTGAAACCACAAATGAAAGCCGTGTGTGTGTGTGCGAACAGAAAAAAGCCATTATTTACATTTTGAAAAATGGCAATTATTTGAAACAAATTAGTTAACAGCAAAATGTCAGGATATCTAGTTCCCAAGCCTGTCCAAGAAAACCATATGCCATGTTCAACTGTGCTGATCACCACACTTTAATCTCAGAAAATGGGAAGAGGCAGAAAAGACAAGAAAATCCCAACCTGGAATCAATACATTCCTCAAGACTTTTAAGTATATCTCAAGCTTTTCTTTAAAAGCACAATAACCTCCTAAGCAGGATGAGCTGTCTGTGAAAAATGTTTTGCTAGAAATATATGCAGTTAATGCTATCTAGAGTAAGATATCAAGTACATGACCCCTCGCCTAAAAGGGTCCATCTGATATTTCTGTTGTTGCCTAGACTTCAGCAGCCTGTCTGTTATTACAACTTGCAGCTGAAGATCAGCTCAGAGCCTTTTCAGAGGCCAACACAGGCCATTTTGACGTGGATGTTCCTTCTTAGCCCAAAGTCTTTCCTCCTGCTCCTAAGCAACACAAGTTGAAGCACATTTCTCCACTGGTTCCACCATCCATTGTTAATATCTTATCGCCATGTTAAATAGGTGGCATGATTTTTGCCTATTTAAGAGTTTCAGTTTTCTGTACTGCTACAAAACCTCAGACTCCCTTGAATGTGCTGATACTTCCCTCTTCTTTTTCCGCCACCCAAATTTTGGCTCTGCACCTAGTAGGGGAAGTCATCACTTGAGTTCACTTTTAGAGGGAGAGATTGATCTGATGCAGCATCTCACCCACGGGCAAAAGCTGAGATGACAACTGCAAGATTGTGGTATTATGGCGTTCAGCTGCAGGCACCTCCAATGGATTGCCAAGAAAGGCACCATGCTGCTCTCAAAGTTCCAGTTTTCGTAAGAGTAAATGTGGTGTAGCAGTTAACAGTGTCAGACTAGGACCTGGGAGACCAGGGTTCAAATTCCCCTACTCAGTCGTGAAGCTCCCTGGATGGCAATGGGCCAGTCACTGCCTCTCAGCCTAATGTGCCTCACAGAGTTGTTGCGGAGATCAAATGTGGAAGGGGCAAAGCATGCACACCACCATGAGCTCCTTGGAGAAAAAGTGGAATATAAATGCAATAAATACAAATAAATAAATAAATTGTATAACTTTGAAACTGACCCCTTTCCAAATAATGCCTTGTTTGCTTGCCATGTTCCACCTTTGGTGCATGAGTTTTACCTTGATATATACCATTTGCCTTACAATGTTACAATGTTAACATTCAAAATTTATACCTTCTTCACACACACCCTGTCAATAGCGGATGAAGCACCGATATTCAAGACACAATGTAGTAAAAACTACACAGGCAGAGAAATAATGTGCTCCTTTGGGAAACCTTCAACAATATAATAAAAGCAAGTCCTAAATGCAAAGTCTGGTGATATTTGACATCCCAAAGGAATATTTGACCTTGGCTTAAAAACTTCTTGTTGAATGTTATGTTTGGTTCATGACTTGAATGCTACCTGGAAAATCCATTATTGGGAAGTTGTTGCTTTTGCTTCATTTCCCCTAATCATCCAGTCTAGCAACCAGAAAGTTTTCCCTGTGGAGATGGTCTTGTGCAACCCAATGGAAATATTTCTTGTATGTTTTCACTGGTGCTGTGCATTCCTTCCACTGTTACTGCAGTTCTCTTAATATTCTCTGCACCTAATCAAATACATCATGTGGGTGATCAGTAGAGGTGCCTCCAGAATTGTCCTCATCTACACCTCTCCCTAGATTCTGCGTTCCAAATTACTTGCCCCTTTTCCCTAAAGTGGAAGCAATACATTGTTCTATTTTTAAAATAAAAACAATCTATATGTTGTATAGCTTGTGCAGCTTTCATTTCTTCTATTTATTTTTGTATTTTCCTGATTCTACATTAAGGTCTTGCACATTGATGAAATGCAAACAAAACAAAAACAAAAACCCAATCCTAATGTGATTGCATGGTGCCCCCTACTGGGTGCCAGACTTGGAGTTTCTTTTATCTGACCTATTTGTTCTAACAATTCTCTGAATGCTCCCATAATCTTAGATATATTGTGTGGTGTGTGTGTTAGAAACCACCCATACCTCCCTCCCTCTTAGCCCTGGCTCTCAGCAATTAAGCAAAGGCTTTCAGATATAACCACATGTGGCGGTTGTCTCCACCTGTACAGGATCCCCAGATGTTTCATGGTGTGTTGATTCCTGCACAAACCACTTTGTTATACTGCTGCCACCAACCAGTAATAAGTCTGGTAACTATCCACTGCTTCAGACAAGGATGATGTTTGAACAAAAGAGGTTTATTTAGAAACTAGTCTCATTCAGCCCGTTAAGAAAACGGGCGCTAGAGGTGTGATGGGGCTGCGGGGCGCGCCGGGAACGCAATTAAACAAAGCGCTCTCCCGTCGTGTCCCGCGGCCGAGCACAGAGAGGGAGGGAAGGCCGCGGCCCCGCTGCTCCTCCCACGGGCCAGGTAGGGTTGTCAGGAAGCGGCGGTGGCGGACCAAGATGGCGGCATCGGGTTCCGGGGCGGCGGCGGGAGCTGGATCAGGCTCCCGCCGCCGCGGCCCCGGAGCCCGATGCCGCCATCTTGGTCTGCTGCTGCAGGGGAACGGGAGGCAGAGGGTTGAGGGGGGGAGAGAACGTGCGCGTGTGTACGTCCCGCCTCTTCGTCCAGTCCCTGTGTCCGTGGGGCACATGCGCATTAGCGCAGACAAAGGGACACAGGGAATCTGGACACAGAGACGCAGGGACTTTATTATATAAGGATGGTACATAAGCGTATGGTTTCAATAGTTAAGTTCCTGAATTCTTATATAACAGTTCCTATACCGGCCTATTACCTCTAACCTTTAATAACTAAACTGTCAAACACTATATCCTTTCTGTTTACCTACCACCTAATGCCTCACCCTCAGTCTCTAAGCCACACCTCCTCCACCTCCCACACAACTCCCTCAACTCAACTCAACAACCCACACACTCCTCCAACTCAACTCCCTTCTACCTCCCAGGGGTGGGTTTATATAGTCCTCCTAACCCCGCCTCCCCCTAGGGTTCTAACTGTCATTACCTGTTAACCCCTTCTATACTGGGCCTGACTTTAGGGTGATCGTCACACCACAGATCACATGCGTAAGTACAACTAGATACTTCTACAGTTTTTTAACAGTTCACACTGGTGTGCATACCATTCAGGGGCTAGATGAACATTCTCCACCATGGCTGGATGTGGATGGGAAACACCACATATTCAGTGACCTTGACTGATTCTAATTCTGAGGGTGTTTCAGAGATTTCTACATTACTCCAGATGTCCTTAAGATGTCTGGTCACTTAAACCAATCCAAAGTCATACCTTGCATGGTGTTTGAGGTGATACAATTTAATTCTGAGCAGGCCATGTATAATGACTAGAGCACCAAGAGACTCTGGAATAATGCAGAGACCTATGGGTTGCCCTTTCATAATCTTGAATGTCTTTACATACATTAGAAAGAATGGAGGACACTCTTAAGAATCTATATTAGACCAAAGCATGTATGGGAACCAACTAAAATGTCACAAAATGTGGCATGCTTTTGTGATCTCCACAACTCTTAATCAAGCAAGATGTGACAGAAACAAAGGGGTTGGAGGGATGAGGGGCAAGGAGGACTAAGTTAGGTTGGATGTTGTGGCAATGAGGTCATCTTGTAGCCTCAGTTCCAAGACAGAGATTGCAAGTTGAATAAGTCCTCCTCAGGCTCTACAGAGAAATGAAACTCTGCCTTATAACCCAATTTTATTTATTATTCATTTATTTGTAAGCGAAGTTTTGATTTCTCAGAGATGCAGAGCGGCCATTACTTCTTTATTCCAGAATCCTATCTGTGCTGCTTGATATCTGTAGCACCTTGGAGGGACTTATGCAGTCTGTAATGTCAACCTTGGAACTCCTTCTTGACCATTTCTTGAGCGGTTGGGTTGGGGTATCTAGTCCTACCCACATGCTTCTCTGAATTGCAACTGTTCTGTCTTGGCTCATGCCAGTTAGTTGTAAGACTCCCAAAGTATTGTTTTTTATTAGCTTTTCTGTTTTATGCATTCTCAAAAGATGACAGAACTGCTGCTTTCATGGAGTTCTCAGAAAGAAATATCATAATATTGTCAAAGGTTTGCTAACATGTTTACTAACCATTCTAAATGTCAACCAATTTTTTTCCAGTGCATGAATTTTTAAACATGCTTAAAGTATTCTATTTGTACTAATTAACACTGAAATCTTCATCTGAACTTGAAAAAATGATGACAGAATTAAATCCAGTAATTTAATTATCAGAGGACTTTTCCTCAAACTAGACAGGCATTTGGAATGTGGCCTATGTAGGAATATGTACCTCATTTTACTAGTTTATTTTCTTGGTGATTATTTTTTCAAGACTCCACATTTTTATATCTAACTTATTCATGGGGCTCCCTCCCTAGAAAGGGTTGATTTTTTTTGCCATGCTGTGGAATAAGCTCAAATTTGTTCTGAAGCATAAAAGAGGAGCTTAGGCCACAGAAAAGGAGCATTAACATTTATATGTCGATATTGCTGATTGTTATTGAAAATCACTTCATTAAATTGTAGTACAGAGGAATGAAGGACATCTTGTAGAAATGAAAATGGTTGCAGATTTAATTAAAACATTAAATTATTGTTGCAATAAAGGTCATAATCATAAAATGTAATTGAAGGGAGTACATTAGCACGTACCCTAAGGAATCTTTTCTATTTCAATATATATATATTGCATATTTGCCATTTAAGAAAGGAAATGGATACCATTTTATCTGGATGGATGAACTAAGATTATAAGATTATAAGAATGGCTAGACATAGCAAAATTCAATTAAAACAAAAAGGATTCCTGCATAGATGCAACATACTATTTTTATATCTCCAAATGAGAACATTCAGCCAGTGATTTATTGAATGTTATAGGACTGCACAGAGTTTGAAGTTCTGTATATAGCACACCAAGATTTTTCTCTTCCCGGCAAAAATGTTTCTTATAAAACTGATTTAAAAGATTATTATTGTCAGGTTCTATAATACCAATGCATAACATGTACCTTTGTATACATGTTTCTGACCTGAATAGCCATTTTCAACTGTTTAAACATGGTTCAATGAATGGGTAGGGGAAGCCATTGTTGCAGTAGACTTCCTTGCCTTCAGATGCTTCAACACATGGACATAGGGACAGGGAGGACCTGATGTCTCAATGCATTCTATGTGCGGCTTAGGTTGATGCTTTACTTCAGGGGTGATGATCCAGTTGTCATCCAGATATTGTGGGACTCCAATTCTCATCAGTCCCATTACTCATGACTAATGACAGGTAGGTAGCCGTGTTGGTCTGAGTTGAAACAAAATAAAAAAAATCCTTCAGTAGCACCTTAAAGACCAACTAAGTTTTTATTTTGGTATGAGCTTTCGTGTGCATGCACACTTCATCAGATACACTGAAACAGAAGTAACCAGACCCTTGTGTATATTCAGAGGGTGGGGGTGATGGGAATGGGTGATGGGCTGATAGGAGTGGTAAACCTGTTGATGACTGTTAACGACTGTTAATGACTGCAATTGGTCTTGCGGGGGGAAAGCAAGGGCTGAGGTGCTGAGGAAAGCTTGATCATGTATAATGAGATAAGAACCCTGTCTCTGTTCATTCCAGGTGGCTCCATGGTTTTAAGCTTGCAAATGAGTTGGAGCCATGGAGCCACCTGGAATGAACAAAGATATAGGATTCTTATCTCATTATATATGATCAAGCTTTTTCATGCACATGAAAGCTCATACCAAAATAAAACTTAGTTGGTCTTTAAGGTGCTACTGAAGGATTTTTTTTATTTTGTCATGACTAATGGTCAGGGATGATAAGTGCTGTAGTCCAAAACATAGGACGGGCCACAGATCCCCTCCTCCTGCTTTGCCCTTTTCATCATGCCCTTTCTTAATCAGAATTGTTCACTAAAGAGTAAAGAATATTTAAAGTTGTTTATCAATAATTCTGTATTGACACGAGAGAGTTCCTGCAGTCATCCAATAGTTTTCAAATCTTTGTACATATTGTTTTCCATGTGTGGACATTTATCCGAAAGCTTCCTTTCATTTGATTCAAATATATATTGTTTGGAGCCACAAACTCTTGTACAAGTTTGGTGGGGAGGATGAAAAACAGACTGAACGCCTTTGAGAAAACACATGGAAAGGTATGCCCATGTATTTGTCAGCACACATGTTCAATGCAGTTCTCATTTTGCTGCATGATCACACCCCAGTTAGCACACTTCGTTGATGTACATATGCCAATTTGCCACTGTAATGTGCATCGGTTTGCACAACTTCATTCAGGGGGGCAATAAGCCCATCTGCACAGAAGTGATCCAAAAAGCAAGGATATCCAAGACATTATGTGGCCTTTCAATGAATAGTCAAGAGCACATTCGGAGTATATTCAAGAAGCAAAGCAGAAAACTTGGCAGAAATAACAGGGCAGATTTTGCACATTTCCTAATCGAGACGTATAGAGATTGGGGTCCCAATCTTAGGTATAATTAGAACTTCTTGTTCTATTTCCTTTGCCAGCAGTGGGGAGGAAAGAAACATAACAACCGTTGCCAGGAAACAATGAGTGCAAAAATCACAAAGAACTGCTTTATCTAGGCATTTAAATTGGCACACAGTAGGATAGAATGGCAATACAGCTCATTGCGTAGGGAAAGAGACAAAGGCTTCCTTCCATCTGTTAGTAAAACTGCATGAGGATCGGTATTGCTACACCTTATCATAATCATTCTCCTTGGCATTGATCCATACATTAAGGTGCTCAGAGATAATTTAAGCCCTGTTGTGGCTGGTGGGGCACCTTGCTCTGCCAGCTTCAAAACACATAGGCACCACTGCCAGGAGGTGAAATATACTTGGAGTCGAGAGTGAATCTCATGCTCTTTATTCAGCTCGTAGTCATCAAGGAGAAGAAGAGAAGAATGCCCTTTTCCCAAAACCATCTGCTTATATACATTATTTACACAATGGGCTTTGCGTGATTGGCTACTTCAGGGCTACACCTGTGGGCCAATCAGTTTGTGGATTGACTTCTGCCAGCAGCCTGATTGGCTGCTCCTGCAGGCCAATCAGGTTGCGGATTCACTTCCACCTGGAGTTGGATTGGGTGGCTCCTGCGGACCAATCAGACTGCTGATTCTGGATCCTATTGTTCTATGATTCAGCTCAGTACATAACAGGAGGGGTGAAATATGGGGAGCTCATCTCATTGGCAGAGCCAATGTGATGCTCCCACAGACATGTGCTTCATTGGGAGGAGCTCCCCACACTCCACACCTTTCCCCATTCCTTTTGGCGAATGGAAGAAATGGCTGTATTTGAATTCTGACAGAGGAAGAGTGCTCCCCCTACACAACTACTCTAGCTGCTATTGGGGAATAGGTTGTTGTTATCTCTGGATTCACAGGGAAGTGTGATATTGGAGAAGAAGTAACAAAGAAAGTCAACAGGAAGAAAGGCAGTTTGTACTTTAAGCGGTCCTGCATGTTTAGCAATTTGAAGGCACATGGATTTGGAAATCTTTGAGAATGCAGCTTGCATTTTCTAAACTCATAAATGAAATTTGTTTGGCAGCTTTGTAACTAAATATCCTGACCCTTTAATATCGGAATCACAGTCATATATTGGCCTTCAAAACTTAAGGTACAATTCAAAAGCAATATAGGATCAGTTTGCAAAAATACTGTATTTTTGTGACCTTGACATTTTCATGTATAAACTGGGAAATAGACTTCAATACTGAAAATGTGTTTACAGTGATAAAGAAGAGTCAAGAGGTTGTTTCTTTCTGGACTGATGTTCCTGTGTGCAAATTCATTTACACTCTGCAGTTTTTCAAATGAACACTGCATAGCTATTTAGTCAGAGTGTCTCCAATAAAAATTCATTGGATTGCATTTTAAAAACACAGCAGAATATCAAATTACTGCTGTTGCGGGAGTACTTGAATGAAGGTTTGCAGATTAGGCGAGAGGTCATTATGTTTTTATAGCACCTAGCTTTGTGGTGTTATATGCTATTGTATCACTTCAAGCATAATCCTGTTACAAGTGTTAAAGGGAGCAAATGCACTCCATCTTCTGGAGAAGGGTAATGAGGTGGGCTCCTTGCGCAAAATAAGAACCAGGCGGCACATTTCCTTCTATAATTCAATTTCTTTAGGAGAATGTTTTTTTTGTGTGTGTGTTTGCATGCACACACACACACTTTTCAAAACAGAAAACGTAACTTATATTCCAATGACATTCTCATGCCCCTTAAAATAAAATGTTTCCCATGCTGTTGGCATTAAAATTAGGTCTCCTAAATGTTAGGAGAATAGTGTGATGGCATTTCTGTTCATTTAAACTCTCCTCCTGATATTTCTGTTTCTTCTGCACATATGACATGTGCAAGGGATGGGTCAAACTGGCTTGGCCATGAACTGGTGCAGTTCCAAGCATAGAACAACATCAAAACGGGAGATTTATCAGGGGACAAACTACTACTACTTCACTCTCTCCCTTGTGACCTGGTGGCGGTTAAAATGGAGTATTAAAAGGTGTGCACAGACAAGGAGTGGATCTACTATGAAACTCATGAAGCTTAAGAGCCCCCAATCCTGGAGGGGCCTCAGAAGCGACATTAGTCCATACTGCTTTTTAAAAAATTGTCCAGCAGACCCAATTGGAGCCAGACAATTGAAACTAATTACTTATTGTATATATTTGATTAATCCCAATGTTTGAGAGTCAGGAACACAGATGCTGTAAACGTGTGGTGATCTGTTGTGGAAGAATGCCATGGAAAAAGGTAACAACAGTTAGTGAACCCTCGTTGCTGATTGTGAAGGAGCCCCCAAGATAGTTCAAGCTTCAGGGCCCCAAAAATGTAGGTCCACCACTGGCGCAGACACCCCAAAATACTTTTGGTAGTAAATCGGGTCCTCCCAAAACAGAGGGCACGTGTTGCGGTGAGACCTGGCAACCAGACCCTGTGTTGTGGCTGGAAACGTTTGGATGGCCACAACACCCTATTGGAGGTCCCTCAATGCTGGGTGCAATCAGACCAATGGGATGCCAGCAAATTTGTACTGAGGGTCCTCTATTTAAGCCCATGCACGTCTCCCTGAGCTTCCTCTTTGGGGCCAGTGCATTGGAACACCCGTCCACCTTTCCCTTTATTTAGGGCTTGCATGCATGACCTTGCTATGTTGTTGTCTGTCGTTGGGACAGGGGCACGGCAGGAATTTTCCCCACTTGGCTGATTGGCTGGTTCCCCTTGGGTTTCTCCTGCCACATAGCAAATCATCACAACTTGTAAGGTTGCGGATAGGCTCTGGTTCAGGTGATAGGGGTGGCAGAGGGGTCTGGTCATTCCTATGTGATGGGTATTCCATTAAAGGAATCCTGGGACTCTTGGTTGGTCTTCCCTGAGAGGGGTTGTGCCCGGAGCCAGAGTCCAGGGGGGGGCATCTGGCTGGTGGACTGGTTGAACACCGCCTTCCACTATGGTGGGTGATTCAAGGCTGACCTATGGTGTGCCCTGGGTCAGCGCTGCCTGCAAGGGTGCAAGGAGCTAGTCGAACCAGAGCCTATGCAACCACTCACTTTCTGTAATCAATAAAGTTGTGGCCTAAATTCTGCCAAAAACCAAACCTAAACTTTGAGTCTCGTCTGATTTTATTTCGGGAAGGTTAAAGGGTCTACAAACACAATTAATTCTCCCTGCCCTCATTCACCCAATAGGCAAAATGGCAAAACACATGGTTTCCCCACATGGTGTTGTGAAAGGAAAGAGCCCTTTTAGCTCAGCCCTACAAACACACACTCCTTCTGAAGTAGAATGGGTTGCAATTGGGAAGAGAGCCTTCTTGGTAGTGATGTTCTATTGGTAGAACTTTCTCACAACAGAGTCCCACCTGGCATTCACTTTGATACCATTTCAGCACCAAATATTTTCCCAATGCTGTGCTATTTTAATCTCCTGTGTTGTCTTGCATATAGTTTGACAGATATTCTTGAATATTAATTTGTTATTATAATTGGTAAATGCATTTATTTAAAAGTCTCCTTATTTATACCTCCTTAAAGATGTAGATTTATATAAATTCATTTACTGATATTAATAAATAGTAATTATAAGTAACACTCAGTGGGGAAAAAATATTAAATAGAATTGGCCATAAGGAGTTTTTAGCATAGTTGCCAGAGAAATCCAAACTATAAGAAGCCAGCATAATTTATGCTACGTTATATTATGCTGGTGCAATACACCTCTATTTCAAATTACAGTGTAATTTACTGCTATTCCAGTGGAGCCTCTGGAGTGGCATGGAATGGGACATAAAAGTGCTTTCCCACTCATGTAAGACTTTTCTGAGTCAGGGTGATCAACACTGCAATTCTAGACATATCTACTCAGAAGCAAGCCCCATTATTTTCCAGGAGGCACACTCCCAGATTTAAAGCTTCAATCCTTTTTCATAGCTAACTGAATTGAACTCAGTGGAATTTACCTCTAAGTAGAGACACATAGGTCTGCATTGTTAAGCATCTTAACTGTGCACAGGATTGCAGGTAGGATGTAGAAAATATTTATCTCCTTCCCGCTGCAACCCAAGATAGTCAGACAATTGTTTCTAACACTGTACAATGGAAAGTCATGAATATGTGTGTATATCAATGGAAAGTTATGAATGAAAAGTAGTGGTTGTTTTGGTTCATTTGCCTCTATGAGGTAGCTGGGTGCCAGGTACATTTTGTATTAGGCAGGACTAGATTTATAAATTGCAGCTTGGCATTCATAAAAGGGACAATCACAATAGAAAAATAGTAAGGTGTCATTTATCCCGAGAAAATACGGTGTTCCCAGTCTGCTGCTTTATTCAAGGTGCTGCTCTTTCATGGGTAGGAGCACACAGCATACATAATGATTTTCTGCCTGTTAAACAAAGTGGAAAGTAGTTTACATTATGTCAACATTTCCCTCAGGGTTTACATCAATACAGTTATTATAGAGAGACTGATTGTGGATTGCTCTGAAAACAGACAATCTCTTAACTTTTCTTATTGACCCATATTACACTGTCAACATAAGTACAGAGTTTCCACTTGCTTTTTTAATATTAATTTTAACCCATTGTTTTTTTTCTTTAAAAAAGACAGGGCCACTGCTATCTGTGCCCAACTATTACCTCTTTCCCTTCTGAATGGCATTCTTGCTGCATAGTTCTAAATCCAACATCTATGCCTATCTATCTATGAAATGTGCATGCATTCTATGACTGCATAGATAGCCTCCAAATTATCAGCTTTCTTATTTTCTCTTTGAGGGGAAAACCAATAGCCAGTCCATCAGTAAGGCTGGGGGAGGACATTAACACCACTAACATCAGCGGAGGCGTCTTAGCCACAGAGGCTAGTGGTGCGGGGAACCATGGCGCCGGGCGCTGGAGGGCGCCAGGGAAGAGGTCCGGGGGCCACAGCTTCGTGGAGGTGGCAGCCTGCCCACCACCAGGGGGAAGGCAGGAGGAGGCTATCGGCGAGCCAGGTGCACAGCAATCAGCCCTCCATCCCTCCATCCCTCCCTCCCCCCGTTAATCTCTGGCTGGTGTGAGCACCCCGCCCAGGAGGCGGGCGCAATCCCCGATGGCCGCCTCTCCTCTCGGTGCCACAGTTGGTGGCCAGAGCGCTTCTCCAGCCCTTTCCTGTCACTGCACAGGACTGGAGGAGGGTGCGGGGCAGCCGGGAAGGAGCTCAAGTCGGGGGGAACAGACGGACGGGGACCCGCTTGGCAGGTTTGCGGAGGGTGTCACAGACCTGGGGTGGGTTACATGAGCTCTGCGGGACCCTTCCCTCTCCCGGCCCGGAGGCACGCTCAGGGATGGGAGAAGCCACAGAGAGCCCTTTTTATCTCTGTGCCCTCCCTCTCTTTGGGGAATCACTGCCACCCCCTCCCTCCGCAGCCGGTTCCCTGGCAACCGAGCCGTGCGTCATTGGAGACCCCGGGATGGAAGGAGGGAGGGAGGAGAGGGATTCCCCCAAAGGGAGAAAGAGGGGGGCCCAAGAGGAAAAGACCCCCCCCAGCCCTGTCCAGCTTGTCCGGAGGGAAAGGTGGGCGTGGGGGACACCAGGGGGATCCTTGCACCATGGCGCCTGATAGGCTTAAGACAGCTCTGAACATCAGCCAAACTTCTTTTTTTATATATATATAACATTTTATTAAATTTTCCAATTATTACACATTTAAACATCCAACCAAACTTACAAATAACAAAATGACACCTTAACATGCATTCTACTGTGACTTCCCTCCCTCCCCTCATAAGGTTTTCTAATCAAAGCTTATCTCGCAGTTTCTTTGTTTCTTCCCCTTAAGTTCAATTCGCAGGATTTACTTCAACCCTGCAAGAGTTTTTAAACTTCTACAGTTCTTTTCCATATAATCCACATATTTACTCCAGTCTTTTAGGAACTTTGTTTCCCCCTGGTTCCGGATCCCGCTAGTAAGTCTCGCTAGTTCTGCATAGTCCATCATTTTTGTCTGCCACTCTCCGATCGTCGGTAAATCCTGTGTCTTCCATTTTTGGGCTAGTAAAGTCCTGGCCGCTGTTATTGCATATAGAAATAGTACATTATCTTCTCTTTTAATTTCTTGACCTATCATTCCTAACAAAAATAATTCAGGTTTTTTGGGGAAAGTGTATTTAAAGATTTTCTTCAGTTCATTATATATCATTTCCCAAAATTCTTTAACTTTATCGCACTTCCACCACATATGATAAAAATCTCCCTCCCTCTCCTTACATTTCCAGCACATTCTATTATTCATTCTATACATTTTAGATAATTTCACTGGAGTTAAATACCATCTATATATCATCTTCCAAGTATTCTCTTTCAGTGCGGTACATGCAGTAAATTTTAACGATTGATTCCACAGCTTCAACCAACAATCATAATCTATGTTATGCCCAAGATCTTTTGCCCATTTAATCATCACCTCTTTTGTCAGTTCATCTTTTGTATACCATTCTAACAACAAATCATACATTCTAGACAATAATTTTGTTTTGCCTTCTAGCAGCTCTATATGGAATTTGGACTTCTTGTCCTCAAAACCTATCTTTTATCTTTAGAAAATATGTCATTTATTTGGTGGTATTGCAGCCAACTAGTTAAAGAGTCCTTAATTTCTTCATATGTTTTCAATTTCCATCCTTGTTCTGATTTCCTTAGAATTTTTTCATATGTTAATCTCTCTCCTTCCATGTTCACCTTTTTTACAGTAAATACATCCACTGGTGAGATCCACCATGGAGTCTTAGACTCTAACAGCATTTTATTTCTTTCCCATACTTCAAATAGTGATCTTCTTATCACATGGTTTGTAAATCCTTTATGTGCTTTTTTCTTATCATACCATAAATATGCGTGCCAACCGGCTCTGTTGTTGAATCCTTCTAAGTCTAACAAGTCCGTAACATCAGCCAAACTTCACACCTCAACATAGGGTCCATTTTTGAAAGGGAAGAATGTTCCGGCATTCAGGTCCTATTTGCATGCTTTGGTTGGCCATTGTGAGAACAAAACACTAGACTAGATGGGCCACTGGCCTGTTTCAGCAGGGTTCTCTTATGTTACTGTGTTCACTGCTGATCCTAATATTGTTTGTCTTGTCATTGCCAACTGCTCATATGCTCTGTCCCAGAGGAAGCGTATCGGTAAGCAATGGGAGGAGGCAGAAAAATCAACAGAAATGCTGCTTGCTCACCCAGTTGCCTTTATCTCTGGGCAATGGGAGGGACAGGGCCCAGAGGCAGAGAATGGAGTTGGCCCTGTTTAATGGAAAGTGTTCTTGCGCAAAATCCCATTGATAAGTAAGCTATTCCCCCCCCCCACACACACACACTCCAAATCTTCAAATTACCTCAGGAAAATTTTTTCAAGTTTTCCCCCTTCATTTTTTCCCTTCAGAAAATTCATCTGTGAAGTGATTTCATCTTTACTTAAAAACAACAACTATTAAAAAAGAGCACATTTTCTTCTCCAAAATAATACTTCAGCCCTGCTTTCAAGGGACACAGCCATTAGTCCTGCATGTTAATACCGCATTGCGATATCTCACCATTTCAAATTTTACTTCAGCTTCCAAAATTCATCTGAAAGACAATTTGACCTTTCAGTTTAATGAGTTTCAAAATTAGTCTTAAGAATTTGAATGTAGCTATCCACACTTGGGTGTCTTCCATGCAAACAAAACAAGATGAGCCAAGAAAAAGCATATGGTGTACTAGAGAAATAGGTTAAAATGTCACATTGAACTAGCTGTAATGGATAATTGAAAGGGAAAACCTATTTGACATATGGAGATCCTGAAAAAGCAGCTCAGTAAATATGTCCAGAGATTTATGATCAACATGTGAGTTTTGATTTCTTTCCTTAGCGTCAAGTATGCTATGGAAATGCTTGTTGAAATTTGAAAGATATCCTGACCTTCTAAAACTGGATATTATATGTTGTGTATATTCATATGGAGAAACAAATTTACAATTTAGCTGAAAAAATAAATAGTAGTAGTAGTAGTAGTAGTAGTAGTAGTACCGTAGTAGTAGTGGTGACTGGGAGTGGCCGCCAGGACCATATAACACCAGTCCAGAGATCTGCATTCGTTTCTGAGCACAATTCAAAGTGTTGGTGCTGATCTTTAAAGCCCTAAGCGGCCTTGGTTTTGTATCCCTGAAGGAGTGTCTCCACCTCCATCGTTCTGCCCAGACACTGAGGTCCAGTGTCAAGGGCTTTCTGGTGGTTCCCTCGCTGCGAGAAGCCAAGTCACAGGGAACCAGGCAGAGGGCCTTCTGGCACCCGCCCTGTGGAACGCCCTCTCACCAGATGTCAAAGAGAAAAACAACTACCAGACTTTTAGAAGACATCTGAAGGCAGCCCTGTTTGGGGAAGCTTTTAATGTTTAATAGATTATTGTATTTTAACATTCTGTTGGAAGCCACCCAGAGTGGCTGGGGAAACCCAGCCAGATGGGTGGGGTGTAAATTATTATTATTATTATTATTATTATTATTATTATTATTATTATTATTATTTTATACATAGTAGTAGTGTGAAGGAATGCAGTTCATGGGTTCATTCTCTATGAGCCAACGGAGACGACAATGCCCTGCAGGCTTCTTGTGACTTTCTTATCCATTTATTTGGCAAGCCACTTTTTGTATAAAAGCGCTCAGATTATAGCAGGCATCCCCAAACTGCGGCCCTCCAGATGTTTTGGCCTACAACTCCCATGATCCCTAGCTAACAGGACCAGTGGTCAGGGAAGATGGGAATTGTAGTCCAAAACATCTGGAGGGCCGAAGTTTGGGGATGCCTGGATTATAGCATGCTGTGTGGGTTGTGGTAGCAGATTGCAGGATATCTTGTAGAACTGCAGATTCGAGTGAACGAAGACTAACTGAAGAGATTGTCTGAAGAAGCAGTTGGAAAATTGCCAGACTTCAAAACTGAGAGAACTCTTATCAGCTGCAGGACTTTGCCAGCAACTGAACTAAGGACTTGGCTGTGAACACAGCAAGGACTTTGAAGCAAAGAACCCTCTCTGGGCTCAGAGAAAGAAGACCACTTGTAACATCTGTAAAGTGTGTGTGTGTGTGTGTGTGTGTGTGTGTGTGTGTGTGTGTAGTGGTCCATATTGGTGTTGGCCTAGTAAAGGCAATGCTGCTAAATGGCTGTTTTCCACGGTGAGCTTAACCACTTGACTGAGCTTCCACAGCTCATACACCCACCCACCCCCAACACAGAGATGTTCATTCATAGACCAAAAACTATATTCATAGACCACCAAGTGGTTTACAATTAATAAATAATGTGCTTATGTACAATAAGAATGAAGATTAGTTTAGATTAGTTTGTTTCTCTTTTATATTGTATTATGAAAACGCTTCAATTAAAAAAATTCAGGGGGGGGGGCGGAATGCAACAGGAGCCAATGAGGTGCCCTTTTCAAAATTGATGTCCAGTAATACTCATGAAGATGTCTCAAATCAGTGAACCAAGACAGTGGATTACCATTGGTACAACTGCCCCACCTTCCACCAGTGGGACCTTACATAATTCAAGATCCAAACAAATGATCTATAATGTTATTTTGTTCAGGCAACCAATCAATTTATTACCAACCATGAATAAAAAAGCATACACTACATAGGAATCTCAGAGCAAAACCGATTGTAAAGTGCAGCATAAGAACAATAATATAAAACTAAAATAATGTAAAGTGAGTTCTTTCAGTTTCAGATGTTAAATTGCTCTCTGTTTCTCACAGCTACCAATAGAAATTTAGCCACTGTCAGTGACACCTTTGGGTTTTTAATCTTCCATTAGATATTTAGCACAAATGTTATGTTATTGAGATTTAATATTCTCTCATCTTTCCCTCATCCATGTGAAATGCACATTAGCCTAGATTACTAATCAGCCAAATTGCAGTAATATTAGATCTAAGGGGATAGCAAATTAACAAAATTAAGGCTGACTTTCCCTTTCTTCTACAGCAGAGAAATGGCAACATTTGTAAAACAAATTACCAAAGAGATAATTTTTAAAAAACAACACCTTTTTCATTTGCCCTGAAATTTCAGTGAAAGGTTTACAAAATGCACACTGTTTGATATAAGCAAACATAATATTGTGGTGTTCATCTTGATTGCACTACTTTAATAGAAAAGTTTTGTTAAAAGCTGTTTTTCCAAGTAAAATTTAATAGATATGCAAAATGATCATTCATCAGGGAAGATGTTTGCTGCTTAATTCATATGGGAATTAAATAGTTCCAGATGAGTTTCTTGGTTGAAGTTCTTCTTTTTTTAATTTTTACTGAAGCACTGTTCCCACCCCTACCCCCAATTTTTCCTTGATTTGTTTAACACTTCTCACATTTTGCTATAGTTTCTACTTAGTAGGCTATGGAACTGCCTTCCTAAGTGCACATCCTTCTCTATTACAGAAAAAATGGAGCACAGTGTGACCTTCTAGAGTATGCTTTGGGAATTCTTTTCCCTATTCCAGATTATCTGCAGTGGCTTCTGGTCTACTTCTGGGTGCTATTCAAAATGATGTTGTTCACCCATAAAGCCTTGTGGCCTATACCAATCATCTATTATGGAACACTTTCTCCCATATGAGCCCAGTTTTTTATGCTATCTCCCTGCAAGATAAAATATGCAGGAGCATAGACCAAGACAGTGGTTGAACAGCTGTAGAACATTCCTTCCAGAACCCCTCATTGTACAGCTTTCATAGACAAACACAATTTTGTTAACACTTAATTGGCACTCTTCCAACCTTCATGCTTTGTGGTATTCCTGCTTCTGAAGTAAGGTTACCATCTTTTGAACCAACCTTTCTGAATTCTCCACTTAACAGTAGTTTGGTCTACATAATTAGCAGCTGATAATATTTTAAAGTGTTACAAAGCTTTCACTTGGTAATTTATACAGAACAAATTTGTGTTAAAGATTGTTTTAAAGAACAGGCCAGCTGGCAATCCTAGACCCTTTCTCCAGAGTTTATTCACCACACTGAATGTGTGCGGGCACACTTCTCTGTTTACTCAGAGAGAATTCATACTTCCTGATGTGCAAATCATCGCAAGATCGTATTCTGATTTACAAATAGCAGTGAGTGTTAAAAATGGGCCAAGGTGCCCATTTTTTATAATTGATGTAATCTTAGAAGAAGTATGAACATGGTGTAAAGCTTAAAAAGAAAATCCTTTCAATAAACATTCAAGTAGCTTTGCAACTTAAATTTCTTTAGCATCAGATACTGTTCCATATGGTGCATAACTTTCTCATTGTTGGCATATGTTCAGTGACTATTAATGTGCATCCGGAAAATACTTTCTATGTAGACGCTGCTGCTATATGTAGCTAAATATCCAGATGGCATTTCATAGGAAAGAATTAAAAATTACACACTCTGAAAATCATAATCCTTTTATGCTGCCACAAAGTGTGTAATAATTACAACTTTTAAAATAATATTGTTGGGGTGAAGGAGTATTAAAAGCACATTGTTAGAGTGTCATTACAGGTTTAGACCAATGGCCCATTTAATGCATTCAGATGTTCCAGAAGTCAGCCTTGTCTTTGATAGTAGCCACTGTATACCCTTCTAGACATCTGTTAGCTCTCACTTGACATTGTACCCTCTCATGTGGAAGGGGGTAGGCGTAGCGGGGTTATTGGTTTGTTTTGTCCTTGTTTTTATTATGTATTGTATTTTATGCTGTGAACCTGCCCTGATATCTATAGGTGAAGAGCAGTATACAATTTTAACAAATAAATAATAATCATAGTCTTTCTTCATCGTTTGCCATTGCTATCATCACATAAAGTTATGCAGTTCCCTTATAAGTAATGCCCCACCTACAAGCCAGGAAAATGGACTAGGACGTGTGTTCTTGATACAGCTGTTGGAAGAAGGGGGGCAGTTGGCAACGAGTACGCAGCTGACAGCATGTACTAAAAGGGTCTGAAGCTTGCGTCTGAACTTGTGTGCCGTTCTATCATTGCGCGAATGGGCAGAAAGGATCTCTTTACTGAATGATTTCCAACATTGCTTGTGAATTTTCATAGATCTATATGCTTGTGGAGACAGGAGAGGACCAAGTAATTGACTGGCACTTTAAGTAGCATGTGATTAGAAGTGCATGTAATTAGAAGAACGTTACAGGGAACTAGTTATTCAATTACATTTTGATGTAGTAAAGGTTTCCAGAGGCATGGTTACGTCATGCCATTTTCAAGTGCTGAGATCCTTAATGTCAATAGGAAAATGTGAATCTATCACATTAGAAAGCACATGTGACACTGGCATTTATATGGAAATGGAATTTGCTTTGCTGAGGTATGTTCACCATGAAACTCTTAAGGACATTATTGTTTAGCTATTTGTGATAATAATAATAATAATAATGCACCTCCTGCTTTTTTTGCAGCAATTCCCAAAGACAGCTATTAATAAAGCAAAACAATATGATTGAATATAAGTTTGACTATTTATTTCTGTGCAGATATATAGGCCCTGGACTACCAGTTGTTGTGGAACACAATAGGGAAGAACGATATTGCACTCAGGTCCTGTTTGCAGGCTTCCCACAGGCATCTGTTTGGTCGCTGTGAGTACAGGATGTTGGACTATATGGGCCTTTGGCTAGATCCAGGAGGGCTCTTAATTAGTTATACAAAATGAGCTGTTTTTTTTAAAAAAAAAAGCTGGAAAAAGACAAACACCCTGAGTTAGGTGGAGACAGCCCCAGGTCCGCTTGGGCTGCCCTGATTAATATCGGGCTGTCAGGAGTCAAGGAGTCAGCAGGAAAGATGAACATTTGAAGCTACTTCACTGGTGAAGAAGTACTAAGTATACTAGCATATTTGAATTTTGCACAATATCATGCTATTGCTATTTTATAATTATAATTAGGTTCAGGCAACTATTGGACATATTAAATACACATGCTGTATCTTCAGAAATATTAAACACATGTCAGCAACTGGAATCCCTTATTTTATCCACTCAGTCAGTCACTCACACATTCAATTTATTTCCTGCCTTTCCTCCCATGGGAGCCCAGGGCAGCCCTTTTGCAGATAAATACCCTTTCTGGAAGGCAGAACACTAGAAACTAAGATCCAGTTAAATTCCCTCCTTCTCTTCACACTTCATCTCCTCCACCCTGCCAAAATAAGCATGTGCCTGATTTGCCTCCTTAGGAGATGTCATCGCACATCATGCAATTTTCAGTTATTCTGACATGTCTGTCAGACTGGTCTAGGAACCAACTGCATTACACACACACACACACACACACACACACACACACACACACACTTTGTTAAATTTCTTTGGATGTTTCATTAGAAGCTATTCATAAAGGAATTGAATGCAGATTAAATAAATTAGCGTTGGATAAGATGGTACAAGGCATCTGAAAATAATGTTCCTCTAAAGCAAGGCTATGTAAAGCCCTAGACTTTAGTATCCAAAAAACATAACTTTAAGTGCACCAGATAAGGAAGAACTTACAAAACATGAGCATAAAATAAAACTGGAAGATGCTACTTCATAGGTCGGGTATCTGTGGGCCTGCCAATGTTGATGAACATTTCTCATCTAACATTCAACAACAGTTTCCCCACCCCTCTGTAGTTCTCTGACACCACACAGACCATTGGGCATATCACCAGATTGGGGAGGACTTTGAAAAAAGTGACCCGTGTGCCTGCTCAGCCTGCTTTCCAGGAACTAACTTTTGACAGGCAACTTCAAGGCTCCTCTTATCTTTAAACATGACTTGGACCTGATAGCTCTTCAGATAGAAGTTTGTCTTCTTTCGAGTAGGACACATGACCTCTCTTTTCCCATCTTGGAAATGAAGTATATTTACATTGCAAACTTACACACATCTACTCAGAAGTAGGCGCCCTTGAGCTCAGTGGAATTTTCTCTCAGATTAATGTATGCAGGGTTGTAGCCATAGATAGATAACAGTACCCATCCTGGATATCAACAATGGAGATCAGTTATTGACATACAAAAAGGTCTTTAGGTTTCATGGAATGGCTCGTCCTAAAAAAAAAAAAAACCAACCCGGATGTACATTAACATTCTCACATCAGTTTGCATAGAATACTGCCTAGAGTAAGCTTACACCACAATCTACTATATATTTTGCAAAGTTCTTTGTCAAGATATCATAACAAAATTCTGTGTAATGGTTCTTGAGATCAGGGAGCAAGATTTTGTCTGTGTTTGGATACCTTTGGACACCATTTTGATTCAAGATGGCAGGCTGAACCTTTCAAAACAATTTTCACCAAACTTTGGATAATGGTTCCAGAGATCAAGGAACAGGTTTTTGTCCATGTTTGGATACAATTGGATGGAATTTTGAAAGAAAATGAAGGACCAAACTTTTACCCACTGATTTCTAAACAACAGGTTTCTTGCATTTCTTAGAATTCCCAAACAACACTGCTAGTTCTAAATATAGGCACTGTGGCACTGCTAGTTCTAAATATAGGAACTGGGGAATAGTCTCATTGTTTTCCATTAACCTCACTTCTACTGAATTGCACAGAGAAAATACAACTATTGTACCTTCCGACCTTAAAGCTAAGTACTCTCTTACTCACTATCATTTCTGTTCAAACCAACAAAATTTGAAGTGAATGGACTTGTAATAATGTGATGCCAATCTACAGTTAATAGTAACTTAAGTCCTGGCTATATATTTAGTTGGTTGGCGGGAAGGGAGGTAGGGGGAAATGTTTTTTTTTAAAAAAAATAGACTCTTCCAGCAGTATAGCAGAATATAGTTGTATGCTGGGAACAGCTTGCCATTTTTTATTTTGCTACACAGATGTAATAAAACTGTTCAAAAGAACTGAGCAATCAGCTAAAAGTAAAGTCTTTGTAAAGTTCGGTGTTAATTATTGTTCCGTTACTTTTCTTGCATATTTGTAAACAGTAAATTGCTTCTGAGGAAACTTCTTTAGCTCAGCAAACTGCTTTGGAATCACAATGCTTTAATTCATTGTTTAATCTTCCCATGGGGAAATTACTTTTAAGTGTCTGTCTGAAAATGCAAGTTCTTAAACTTCACAGCTGTCAACGTCTTGGTAGTAACTTCTATTTACATTTACCTGAAAACATGCTTGCTATGCAGTTTGCAACCTTAAATCAAAACCAGTCTTCATTTACATTCTTTCAGACCACTGTGGCTGATGAAAGTGAGGCTACCATCCTATTTACTGTGTAATCCTGTACATTCCTACTAAGATGTAAGCTCCTCTGAGTTCAGGTAAGTGTGTAGAGAGGGGATGAGGAATCTGTAGTCCTCCAGATGTTACTAGACTCCAGTGCCCATCATTCATATTGTGTATTTTGACTGGAGCTGATGGGAGCTGGAGTCCAACAACATCTGGGGGGCCATAGGTTCCCCACCTGTGGTGTATAGAATTTCATCCTTAGTTTGGACCTGCTTCTGCGTAGCCATAAAAAGATTGAGCTGTTAGATTTACAGTATTCAGGGGCAATCCTATGCACAAGAAAAAGTGTAAAGGAAGCCAGTATAAATTACACTGGCATAAAGTTACAACAAATCCAAACCCTGTTCTGCAGCTGTACTGCTGCCGCTGTTCCTTGGCCAAGGCACTGCAGAGGGAAAAATAAATCTTTAAAACAGTGTTCTATGCCAGGTTGCCAGACAATGTGATCAAGCTCATCCAGCCTAAGTCATACTCTCTGGTCCCACCTCTACAACTCCCCTTTGAGGGAACTTACACAAGCCTTATTTCAGCCAGCTTCTGTTCAGCTGGCTGAGCCAAGATGAACAAGTTACATTGGTGTATATTCGGCTGAGCTGGGGTTGGGGATGTAGCACTGGCTGAGACTAGCTGAGCCAGGAATCATCAGATATCTCCTGCATCCTAAACTGGTGGATTTTGCCATGTGAGTGCCCCCTAAGAATGCATAGGGTTAGCATGCATGCACATATTTAGATCTGGAATGTATTTTTTCATCACTTGTATTCATCATCATCACTGAGGCACTGTATATACAAAAAAAGTTTTAAAAGAGAAACTTCCGATTAAAAGAAAGATCAGATGCTGCTTTCTGGCAGGTCAGATTATTTGCCCATATGTTTCTGTTTTGTCTACTTTGCAGTTCTTTGGAATCTCAGGCTGATGTATCGTTCACTTGCTGACCCTTTAAACTTTAATCTTTTAACAATATTGGCACTGAGGTCTGTTTATGAGCTATCACTCCCCTTCTTTCAAAGTTCTTTCTCAATCATAATTAGACATTCTGTTTAGATGAAAAAAGTGATATGAAAGGATTGGGTCTGTGAAGAGGAAGTTATGGCAGAAGTAGTAACTAAGAGGGGATGAGGGTATCTCCCCCAACTTGTTTACTTACTGCAAGCAACAACAAATGCTCACACATACACAATGGCCTACATATTCTGCACATTTCCCTCTTTCTACATAGAGGCCATATTTCCATGAGCAAAAATAGCTAATAATGGGGAAATTCCCATCAGCCCACAATGTTCTTCATTTGGGTTTTCCACATCTTTTTCAGACATCTTTCAGAAAAACCCTGGGACTAAGAGATTTCTGAGAAAACTTGGGAAGGCAAAACTAAGGAGAGATTGGTCCCAGCCGTACTTGCAAATCCTTTCCCCAAGTAAACTTAACCTTGCAAGATCTGGAAGCTCCTCATGATGCCCAGGAGCATCGTTTTGTACAACAGTGCATGGGAATAGACGCTTCCCTTGGCTCCTGATGACTAATGCAAAAAGAAAAAAAATTGTGTAAAGTAGCCCCAACATACTCCCATTGCCTCTGTAAAATAACTATTTCCTTTCTTCCCCCCCCTCCTCCCCGCCCTGTTTTCCAGCTGAGTAGAAAGAGGCTTTTGTCTGAATTAGGCAGGCTATAAAGGCATTTCTTTTTGGTCTTGCATGAGCTCCCTAATAGCCTTTAAGAATACTTGTCAAAATACCCTTGGGGGAAAGCAACCAATCAGCTTGTCAAATTTGCAGCTGTGCTGCCAATTAGCACAGGTGGAAGCCTTCTTTCAACAGCTGTAGAAATATTGCATGGCCAGTAATGTTACATAGAATTGAAATACAGCAGGAAAAGTAAGGTAAATATCATCAAAGGCCCTTTTCTTTGACTGAGTTAGAATTTCACCCATTACATCAAATTGTGTCCTTTTGAATATACTCAAGATCCTCTCGTTTGGAATATGGAAAAGATGAGAAAAGATAAATTGGTTAATAGATTTCCCCCACTTCGATCCAGGTTTAAGAATTGCTTTAAAGGGGTCAAAACAAACCCTACACACATGTTAAGGAAAGGGGTCTTGTATCCATCAGGCACACCCCCCCAGCCACCAATATGTTACTGGCCATGTCCCTGTTGGTTTCACATTTTCTAAGCATGAGAAGGAGTCCTATGCATGTACACAGTGGCAGCTGATGCTCCCTAGAAGTGGTGGGGCAGTTGGGAAGTCATGGGACCATGGCCAAAGAGTAGCCACAAGTTGTTCCATTTTTATCTCCATCCTTCTCCTTTGCAAAGTGTAGACACTTAAACATTGCAATTTTACAAACGGCACCTAACTAAACAGAAAAAAAATGTATTTCTTTGGTTCAGAATGGCTTCCTCCTGTTACTATTTCCTAGCATGGGATCGTGCCAAAGAAGCTGTACTATACTCAGAGGAAAACCCACTGAATAACATGGGGATTGCTCCCTGATCAATACATACAAATAGAGAGTTGGAAGGGACCCTGAGGATTATACAGTGCAACCAATATGCAGCTGTCCCATCCAGGGATCAAACCTTGGTTCTAACATCATCATGTTGTAACCAACTGAGCTATCATGTGCTTAACACGTCCTACTACAAGGAGGTATGACTTTTGATGGGAATGACGATACAATAATCCTTTGGTGTGACCTGTTGAGTTAAGATCAACATTCCCCAGACAAAACAAAAAATAAAAAAATTATTCCTTCCAGTAGCACCTTAGAGACCAAGTAAGTTTGTCATAGGTATGAGCTTTCGTGTGCATGCACACTTCTTCAGATACACTGAAACAGAAGTCACCAGACCCTTATGTATAGTCAGAGGGTGGGGAGGGGTATTACTCAAAAGGGTGGTGGGAATGGGTGATTGGCTGATAGGAGTGGTAAACCTGTTGACAACTGTTAACGACTGCAGTTGGTCTTGCAGGAAAAAGCAAGGGGTGAAATGGCTAAAGAAAGCTTTATCATGTATAATGAGATAAGAATCCAATGTCTTTATTCAGACCAGGTCTCTCCATGGTTTTAAGCTTGGTGGTGAGTTGCAATTCAGCAACTTCTCTTTCCAGTCTGTTTCTGAAATTTTTCTGTAATAATACATGATAAAGCTTTCTTTAGCCATCTCACCCCTTGCTTTTTCCTGCAAGACCAATTGCAGTCATTAACAGGTTTACCACTCTTATCAGCCAATCACCCATTCCCACCACCCTTCTGAGTAATACCCCTCCCCTCCCTCTGACTATACATATACAGTCGTACCTCGGGTTACGACCACCTCGGTTTGCGAACAGTTCAGGTTACGAACTGCGCAAACCCGGAAGTGTTTTCGCCCTGCGCGTGTGCGCACGATCGCGCGATCTGCGCATGCGCGAAAATAGCGAAAATCGCGCTTTGCGCATGCGCAAAATGGCGGCGCCCGTCGCGTTCGGGTTACGAACTATTCGGGTTACGAACTGCGATCCGGAACGGATTGCGTTCGTAACCTGAGGTATTACTGTACTATAAGGGTCCGGTGACTTCTGTTTCAGTGTATCTGAAGAAGTGTGCATGCACACGAAAGCTCATACCTATGACAAACTTAGTTCGTCTCTAAGGTGCTACTGGAAGGAATTTTTTTATTTTTTTTGTTTCGACTACGTCAGACCAACACGGCTACCTACCTGTAACTAATTCCCCAGACAGCTTGCATTCATCTGTACTGTACCCTGTGCTGCCACTGAGGATCCTTATACTGTATGTACTGCCATTTAAAACAGAGGTGAGGAAACTGTATTCCCTCAGATGTTGCTAGCCCAAAACTCCCTGATGAGAGGTGGCGTCAACAACACCTGCACTGCCACTAGTTCCCCAAACACCTGTGAAATGGATCACATGGAAAGACTAAATAATGGGTGTTTGGTTTTAGAAGCGACTAATATTCAAAGGATGACTCAATTTGATTTATTTTTTTATGTTTCTCGAAACAAATACTTTTTGCCCCCTGCCAAGGTGCTAAAAGCAGGGCAACATGTTCTGATATAAATGATTATGCAAAATGGATTTTTTATGTCATGCTGGTAAATCCTTCTTGTCAAGGGGATTATAGGAGAAGTAAAGAACCTGAGGTGCCGAAGTCTGGATTTTGAGCATCTTTTTTAAGGCTATTTTCTGCAGTGCATAGAATAAAGCAGGGATTAACACAGCACACTAATGAGGAAAGGTGAGACAAGTCTTTCTCCTGCAAAGAGCAGTACAGAACTATACCCATAGTGATTTTTTTCTGTTGGACAATAGGCAGGAGAGCAGTTAAGGGGAAAGCAGAGAGACAAGTAAGGGAACGCCTTTTGTGCTCCCTTTTTATGTGGCCTGAATATATTTGCCTAAAAGCATCATTTTATGTATTCTGGCTGAAAATTATACAGAATATCCACATGTTTCCAGACTGGAATGGATACGAACAAAAGCTTGTGCATTAAGAGAAGACATAGAGTGTTGCTAGTCTCAATTTTAAAATCAAATATCCTGGTCCCCCACAATCTGGCCCGCTGCTGCTTCCCACACCCTTTGCTCTGATGAAAACATCACCTGTGGTTTCACATTTATTGTATTTATTCTTAATATATAACCTCCATTAACTTCAGCAGGCTGATCCCTTGTTTACTTATTAGGAAACTGTGTAAAAAATCACAAGCCAGTCAGGTTTCATCATACTCATGTTAGCCCTAATTACCTCATTGAGGTTTAAAGTTTATTCTGGCATATAGGATGCTTTGCTTTTCTAAATTTATTAGACGGTAGCCAATCAGTTGCCATGTTTGGAAACCAGCTTGTTAAGACATGAAGACAGTACATCAGGCTTATGATTTATGGGTGTAAAGTTTTTCAACTCCAAGATTTAATCTGATGCAGAAGGTCCCAAGTTCAATCCACAGCATCTCCAGTTGGGGCTGGGAATTACCCCAGTTGGAACCCTGGACAACTGCTGCTGCCTGTCACTGCATACAATACTGAATGACATGGATCCAATGTTCTGACCAAGTGTAAGTCTTGTATGCCCTACAGAAGGGATGGGTAAACAGTGGCCCACCTGATGTTGTTGGACTCAAATGCCCATAGGTCCAGCCATCAGGGATGATGAAAATGGTATTTCAGTGACATCTAGAAGGCCACAGGTGATGTGTGTTTGAAACGAAAATGCTAGAAGAGCACCATAAAGTACATGCAGTAGAAACAGATGGAGATAGTAGTCAGGAGGACTTTTAAGTATCTCTTGCATACCTCTTTTGATTCTCTGCTAATTTCCAGGGCCAGTCCTACACAAAATATTTCATTATTTTATTTGTTTATTAAATTTGTATACTGTCCTTCAACTGTAGATCACATGCGGTTCACAACGTAAAAACACAATATAAAAAACACAAAATACATAATAAAAATAGGAACAAAAAACAAACCAAGAACCCTATGCTCTTGTATGTTTACTACTGGCTGGCTGCACAATTTGGGATTCTGCCTCCAGCACCAAATTCTATTGTGCTGCCTCTTCTTTCATATTTATTTATTTATTTATTTATTTATTTATTTATTTATTTATGCAAACTATTCCTAAGGCACCAATCTCAGGATGCAGTACAATTTATCTGGCAATTCAATTAATGCCGAGAGAGCAAGTAAAATTAATGTTTTTTTTGTAATATAATCTGTATTGGTTTTCCGAACTTCATACTTCCCATATATATTACATTACATTGTATGTTTGTAGCTTGCTCATACGAGCTGACTTCCCTTCTTCCTTCTTCTGACTTCTTTATGTCGCTTTTAAATTATTCACATTGTCTTTGTTCGTTTTGTACGCTGATGTTTGTTTATGGACTTAACTATAAATTGTTTATAAGTAGATAAACCCTTCTATATATACAGATCTTGTTGTCTATCTTACTATTTGTAGATATATTTAATTATTTTAATTACCCCTCCAAATTCAATATATCTGTATTGTCCAATCTAAACCATTCTTTCAGCCATGTTATACATGCCACTTCATAATATATTTTGAGGTCCGGCAATGAGAAGCCACCCCTTTCCCTTATACCCATCAGTAGTTTGCATTTTATTCTAGGTTTTTTTCCCCTGCCACACAAACCTATAAATTGTTTTCTGCCATTCTCCAAATTGGCCTAATCCAGTAATAATCGGGATGGTTTGGAATAGGAAGAACATCTTAGGACATTCATCTCGATCATGGCTATCCTCCCCCAGAAGGATAATTTCAATCTATTTCATATTTCCAAATTTGTTCTTACTTCCTTCCATGTTATTGTATAATTATCCTAGAATAAATTTGTAATTTTCCGGGACAGCCAGATACTTTATTTTCTTTGCCACTGTTATTCCCGTTTCACTATGTAACTGATCTGATTGTTCCACCTTCATATTTTTCTCATATTTTTCATCATTTTTGTTTTTATTTTTATTTTATCAAGTGCTGATATAAACAGTAGAGGAGACAGTGGGCACCCCGTCTCGTGCCCTTTGTGATTTGAAAACTTCAATCCATTATTTACTATAAGCTTCGCATTTTGATCTTTATAGATTGCCTCTATACTTCTCAAAAAGTTTATGCCTAAACCCATTACTTCTAAGTTCTTTTTCATAAAAAACCAAGACACATTATCAAACGCCTTCTCTGCATGTATGAAAATTAATACAGCTTGTTTGTTTATCTCGGTTTCTAAATATTCAATTATATTCAATATATTACACATATTGTCTTTTAAATGGCGTCCTGGCAGAAAACCTGCCTGACCTGGGTGAATTCTTTGGACCATAATCTTTTTTAACCTCTGTGCCAATACATTAGCAAACAATTTATAATAGTTGTTCAACAATGTTATCGGGCTAAAATTATTTACATTTGTGAGGTATGTTCCTTGTTTTGGTGATGTACACTTCTTCCTATGTCTTCTTCTTTACTTGAAGAAGCAAGTAAAATTAATTAAGGACCTCAGAACCTTAAGACTGCAGAATGGCTATAATCGTAGATTGAACAACTGATAATCCACAAATCCATTTAAACTGGCACCAGAATGAAAAAAGAACCAATATCAAACCACACATCTAGGGGAGGCCATACCAGAAACAGGGCACAAACACAGAGAAAGCTTTCTTCCCTATTACTCCATAATTGAGGACTTCTGAAAAGGGAATGCTTAGAAGTGCTTCCCCAGCTCATACTAACACCTGAAGAGAGAAATATAGGGAGAAACACAGGTATTTAGGACTCAGGTGATTTACAAATCATCACTAACACCTTGAATTTTAATGAATATTAGCAAGTAAGATAAGAGAACAGAATTCTGCCAAAGGTTACACAAACCTTCTTCCCCACCTCCTCTCAATAATCAAAGGAAAAAGTTTATGGATAATGTAGTTTATTGGCCCTTCTGGCTTGCCATACCATGAACTACCTGACTCTGCTCTCAGGCTTCTAGTGTTAGTTACACTTTGCATGGTTTCCTTCCCCCCACATAAACCATTTTGCTTTAAAATGGCTTTGCTTATGCATCCTCCTCATGGTACTTCTCAGATAGAACACACAGCTATTGTATGGTTCAGTGGTAAATCGGGATTCAGGTTTACCATTAGACACTTAGCAACTGTAATCCAAAAAACTGTGTTTATGCATGGACTTGTCCCTGCAATAAGATGTACATTGGTAAATGCTCTAGAGAAATAAGACTCAGGATCAATGAAGATCAATCCAGAATACGCAATCATATTATGGAGGCGCCATTGTGGAACACTACATTCAACACAAACACACAGAAGATGATTTCTTATTCTTCATTATATGGAAGCTGCCCCCAGAACGTTACCACCGCAAGAATACCGATAGACTTCTCTTGCAACAAGAAACCAAATTCATTCACCTTTTCAATACGGTTTCTCCACAGGGTCTGAACAACTATTAGGACTTTACTCCCTTTCTATCATCTATTTTAAGGTATACCATCTCAAGGCAGCCCTGTTTAGGGAAGCTTTTAATGTTTGATGAATTTCTGTATTTTAATATTTTGTTGGAAGCCGCCCAGAGTGGCTGGGGGAACCTGGCTGGGCAGGGTATAAATAATAAATTTATTATTATTATAATTATAATTATAATTATAATTATTATTATTATTATATTAAAGTTTAACCGTATCGCTGCAGCTTTAAATTTTCTCAGTAAATTGTACTAACTTATATTGCAAACTGAATTGTACTACTGTTACTTTAACTGTTTAGCAGACCACACCTTATCTTTCCTTTAAATTCCACAAACACATTGAGTCAGTTACTTTGACAAAATTAGTACACATCGACCTTGAAACTCTGAGATTTAGGTAAAATTAACTTGCTTTGGATATTTCCTGCATATACGTGTGTAAACTTTATATATACGTTTCTAATTTATACTGTAAATATATTACAATACTTTGACATGATAATTAACATAGGGTCTCTCAATTTTCCAGCTGAGGAAGAATATCGAAACAGGGCCTTGTCCTGGAGTTTTCATCTCATCTGTAAAAGGAATAAAATTCACTTAAGACTTGAAAAAATCACATATCTAGCAAATTGTCATTTTGGCCTGAGTCCTTGGTATTTTTTCACTTCTTTGATGGCTCAGTAGTAGGGCATTAGCTCTGCATGCAGAACAATCCAGGTCCAATCTCTAGCATCTCATAGGTATGGCTGGGAGAGAGCCCTGTCTGAAACCAAAGAGAAAAACAACCAGGGTAGACAGCACTCAACTAAACGGACTGCTGTTCTAAGGTGGAGGTTGAACAACCACAGCCTCTCACACACAAAACTCTGTGAATAGAAAAAAAGATGAAAGCATTATTACCATGGGAACATCTTTCCAAATAACAAGTAACCATCCATCAGGCATTGAGTAGAGGTAGCAGGAATTATTTGGTTGAGGTGCTTTATTGACTAGCTTTAAAAAGAAAACGAAGGACGCCGGCACTTTTAAATGTTACATTTCAATTGTATTGCTTGACATGCCTCTCATAATGGTCCTACTGCCAGCTCCCTCACCATGACAAGCCCATGACAAGTCTATGACACTAATTCCTATCTGCTAGTGAGAAATTAGCATTTGACCTTTTGCAGCACAGCTTAGCTACATTCTAAAATGCAAGGCATTGCCACCAAAGCACTGCAGCTCATCTTTTCCTGCCTAAGAACACCAGGAAACCATCTAGTTGCATGCCACAGGTCATAAGCATGCAGAATAAGCCTGGGGGGATGATGTGTCAAGGCTATAACTCACCCCTTCTGCCAACATACTAACATGGCTGTGTTCTGCTCCTGAAAAATTATTTGCTGCACTGATGTTTAGCTGTGGTGGCATTCAAATGCAATTCTCCTAATACTGAAACAGTGCATCATCATCATCATCGAATAAGCCTTGGGTTCAAATCCAAAAAGGAAACAGAAATGTTTGACTACAGCAATAGTAAACTCAAGCACACCTGAACTGCTGCAGCTATCTCATCAGAGGCAGATACACTTGCAACTCAATTAAGATTTTGGAGCCAGGGGCGTACCCAGCATCAAAACTAGGGGGGGGCAAGCCATGGTCATTCAGGGGCGGGGCCAAGGCACAGGAGGGGAGGGGCCACAAAGTGGGAATGTGGGTGGGGCTACAGCGCCAGTGGGCCCAACGACTCTGCGGCAGCTGCAGCCGCTAAATGAACTCCCTAAACTCTCTCACACGAAATTCCCCTGCTCTGAAGCAGGGCCGTCTCTAGGCCCGGGTCTGGTGGCGCGGGGCGCCCGCTGAGAGGCACGGCGGAGGCCGCCCCAGGTGCGCCTCTCAGCTGTTCAGCGGCTTCAGGCTGCTTTCCGGAGGCGCGCAGGCCTGGGACTGCCTCCGCCACATGCAGGGGCGTCGCAACAGGGGCGGGCAGCACCGCCTGGCCCAGGGCCGGCCCCACGGCCAGGCTGGGTTGCGCAGGGCTCCGGCCCTCCAGGCGGCAGCCGCGCAGTGAGCTGCACCCGCCACGCCGGGAAACGGGGCAGGGTGGGGGCGCCAGAGGGATCCGTCACACCATAGTGCCAGGGCGCCAGGTATGCTTAAGACGGCCCTGCTCTGAAAACACTGCTCCCATCCATTTACGGCTAGCCACCCCCCTGAAAAACCCCTTTGGGCCCTGCTTTCCCTCCTCCAGGTCCCCCCGGAGCCAGTTCCCACCCTATATATCTGGGATGGGGGAGGAGCTCAGAGGTCTGCTAGTCCTGGGGGGCCATCCCCCCGTGGCCTGGGAGAATATTGGGGACCCCCCCCCGCCAAGCTGAGACCCTCAAAGAAGAAGAAGAAGCTGCCACCGCCGCCTCCTCATCGCAAGGGAGCAAAAGATGGGAAAGGTGGGAAGGCGCAGCGCAGGCGTGCGAGCCCCCCCAGCTGTGACCCTACGGTGGCAGCAGCGGCTCCCCCACCCTCAATGCCCCTCTCTCGGCAGGGGCAGCAAGGGAGAGCGGCTGGGGGGGTTGCATTGCAAAGAAGGAAACAGCTAACCCGAGGGTAGGTGGGCAGGAAGCTTGTGGGGTGAAATGGCCCCAAACAAGGGGAAAACCTTAGGAAGCTTCTACCCCCTTCCCTTCCTCTGCTGTGGTGACCCATGGGAGAGTTTTCTCTGATGGGCTTATGCAGGAATCATGATGTGGGCAGAACTCTGCCCCCATTTGCTCCTCATTGGTCTATGCGCCACCGGGCAAAGGGATCCTAGGACTTAATTTGGCCCGGAATGAGGCATATGAAAATTGATTAAATGATAAATGGTTGTATCAGTATTTCCAAATAAGAGAAGCCCTACTGTGCTTACCAAGGAAATACAGCCCCTAAAAGGAAAACCTGTTACATTTAATTGTATTGAAGGTAACTTCTATACAATATTTGTGAATTTAGATAGTACAAATGAACATTTATAAAGAAATTGGTAAAAAATATGAATTGACTTGGGATGAATGGTGATGAACCTGGTTTAAATACCAACAAACATTATACCAACTGAAATAATATTTTTTATAAGAATCATTATCAGTGGAATTTGACCCTGTACAGCTTGGCTAAGACATATCCAACTGCAAAGAAAATGGTGGCAGGATGCGCCTCGAAAAACTATTCACAAAAAGGGGCATGGATTTGTGTTCTTTTGTTGCTGAAAAAGATACTTATACATTTCTTCACAAAACCTATCATTTAACTTACAATGAAACAATATTTGCACTTTAGCCCAAAGTCACTAACTGCCACAAAACTGCACAAAAATGGCTTGAATGGTGGTGAATCTGGTTGGTTGTATGATATGAGAGAAGTGTCAGGAAAGAACTGGTGAATATCGATTAAGCCTGAAGCCCTACGTGTACAGGAAACAACAATGACTGCTCCCCATATCAAATGGGGGGCGTACTTTGCGTGGTTGCGCGCAGCACCCCCGATCCTACACGGCTCCTAGCAGTAGTGCCTGGCATGCCCCCCCCCCGGCTGGATACCTGGAGGTTCCCGCCCAACCTCAGACTGTCTTCCAATCCTGGTGGGGGAAGGCGTTGCCAGGGGAGTTGACCAGGTAAGGGGTGGGACTTCCCTACCCACACAATAGAGGGTGGAACTTACCTGGGAGATCACAGTCAGCTCCTGAGCTTCTCCCACCCCGCCCTCCCTTGGTTAAGCTTACTTTTGCGGGTTAACTTTTCTTCACAGGTATGCTGGCGCTGCTACATGTTAGTCGCTGTTAAAGGGCGGAAAGGAGTTTTCCTGCATTGGCAGGTTTTTGCCTTTCCCGTAGCAAAACGTCACAACTTTGGCGGTTTCAGGCCTTGGGTGGAATCCTTTATTCTTTCTTCCCTAAAATTGGGGGGGCATGAAGCGGTGACCCACGCCCCCCCCTGCGGTGGTGATCCCAGGGTTCCCTGCTAAAGGGGTTGCTTTGAGGGGAGTCATTGGCCATATGCCAAGAGACTGTCATTGGTCTCCCCCGTGTTGTGGCGATTTGGGGGGGGGGCTCTCTGTTTGAACAAACGTTCTCCAGAGCCAGTCCAATCCCCACTCATTCTGGATAACCCTGATGTTCCCCAGATCCCCGGCCAGGGACTGGGAGGGGTAAACGCCCAAGGTCTAAGCCAAGGTCTCCCTACATCTGAATCTTAAAGTTGTGGCCAATTTTTATTCCCCACGGGAGCCAACCTGGGGTTCAACCTGGGGTTGGGGTTGGGGTCTCCACCTGTCCACGCAAAAGAAAACAAACAAACAACTGACTGTGACCTCATTCAAAAAGCACTGGGCTTGACTTACGCTCTAGCCAGGAGTCCCCAGTAGAATTTAAAACAAATATATGCAGTGTTTTAAGTGCTCACAATGTGCTCTGTTGCCTCTTGCCCTTTCACAGTGAATAGACCACAAACTTAAGTAAGTTTTAGTTACAGGTAGGTAGCCGTGTTGGTCTGAGTCGAAGCAAAATAAGAAAATTCCTTCAGTAGCACCTTAAAGACCAACTAAGTTTATATTTTGGTATGAGCTTTCGTGTGCATGCACACTTCTGAAGAAGTGTGTATCTGAAGAAGTGTGCATGCACACGAAAGCTCATACCAAAATATAAACTTAGTTGGTCTTTAAGGTGCTACTGAAGGAATTTTCTTATTAAGTAAGTTTAAATGCTTTAAATAATCAGAGGTCTCACTCATGCACCGTTCAAAGCTACAGCAGAAACAACACATGTAAAACTTCTTCAGTAGAAAATGCAAGAAGTATCTTCAAACATGGAGTCTGGGCACAGAACATCAGCCTCTTCAATCTGGTCAGTTACATGGTGCAAAGAGAAGAGAGAAAGAAACAAAGAAACAGGAAACAAGCCTCACTTTTTCCCTCCCCGAAGATGAGGGGGCACGACCAGCCAAGTCTTCCCCAGCAATTTACAGCTCTGTGGTCATTAACCCCTTCATTTACTAACTAGCATGGACATGCATTGTTAGGTTTGACTGCAAAACCTCCCACAATAAGCTCAGAACATGAGGGCACTTCCATCACTTGCCATCCTGAATCGCACCTTCGTGGTAGCTTAAGTCCAGCTTGCTTGTTTCTCTGCACTGCCAGGCAATTAACAATGTCTCATAAACTGAATTATTCCCTTTTGTTTCCTGAACAAATCAGCTGTCAGCACCTCTGTCACTGCTGCCAAAATGTTGCAGCTGGATTTCTCTATCAGAGACCCCTGAGACAACAGTGCTCAGTTCCCAGAGTGGTTTGACAAGCAACCCATCTTCCAAAAGAACTCTGGGAACTGTAGATCTGGGAGGGGAATAGTAGTCTCCTAAACAACTCTTAGTACACCTAACTGTTACCAGGATTCATTGGGACTGTTTAAAAGTGGTGTAACCATGCATGCTGCAGGTGGGGCCTATGTCAACAAAACGAAGGCTGCCATTCTTTTCACACTTACCCAAGACTAGAGTAAGTCTTATTGAACTCAGCAAGGCTTACTTCTGAGAAGAAATGAATAGGATTACACTGGTAGAAGTGTAGATGCAATTTCAGTATGATGTCACCCCTCTGTCTCTAGTGAACAATGACATCACTGTCTCTGTCTTTCAGTCATGACATATCACATTTTTTGATTCATGGTAGTTGAAGATATAGGCATACTAATAATTCAGGGATGCGGTATTGTATCTCACAAAGAGCAATTCACATGGGAATAGAATGTTAATTATCTCCTTTCCTGAGCCTTTTATGCGTGTATTGACATATTTCATTATTAGGTACTAATCAGTTTTGGGGTTGCTTAGTTGTGAACCTAATTTGAATAAGTTCATTATTTTACTGCCAGAAGAAACAAAATGAAACTTAATTGGAGGTCACAACACCTCCAGGCTGAGTTAATTAAAGGTCTAATCAAACCTTTTGGGAAACTGTAGCGTGTCAGTCCTACAAAAAAAAAACACTAAGTGGGAAATCAGCTATACCTTCCATAAATGGAAATTAACGGTGGTTGAGGGATGGGGTTGACAACAACTTTTTCTTCCTTTTGTTCCATTCTTTCTATTTTTAGCTACATCTTAAGCACACATGAAAGTAAGGAGAGAAGAACCTTTATTGCAATGTGACGATCTAGCCAAATACATGATTGTCAATATTGCATCAGTAAAGCATGAGTTACTTCTTCATTAGAAAGAATGATTTATAGTCTCAATAAGGCAGATACTAATAGCATTGTAGGTCTCAACAATACGTCACTTCTATTCAAATAATGCTCTTGCATTCAGTGACAGGTCAATTCAAACATGCCCAGCAATTTAATTCAAGCAGCCTCTTGCAAACTCTTTGGTTTAAAAGGGTGAACTACAGATAATATCACAGCTTATTTACAAATAGATTACATAAAACACATGTCAAATGAAAATAAAATAAAAAACTAGTTTTATATAGGATCATTGCTTAGTTTGTTTTATGAGGGGGCAGCTTAAAAAGAATAACTCCACCAACATGCAAGCTAAGGTAGTGCCCCTCAGGAAGGACTTTTACACCTGCTTTTGAAAAACATCATGACCAGCGGCCAGTCAAACCAAAGAGAGACCAATGCTCTGGCCGTAATCGTTAATTTAAATTGCATCACAAGCATCCTACACTAGCCTTATCACTGGATGGAACTTTTTAATTCACTTACTTACCTTTTACAAGAGTTCCACCTGTGGAAACATATATTTGTGCATGGGAAATTTAACTGCAGGCAACTCTTGAGTGTGGCTCCACCTTGTTTCAAGTAAAGCCCATTCCCTTTGTCCTAAAATGTTCCCCAGTGATATAACAAGTCAAAACTCCTACTCACCATCTCATGATTTAGAGCTATCTCTACATCATATGTTATTGCTGCTAGGTTCATCCGCTATCAGATCTCAGTTCACTCTAAATAACATTGCATTCATTTCCTTTGAACAAGTACAGTTAAATGCTGGCACAAGCCATTTGCACCTCCATTATAACTCCCAATCCAAATAACTTTATTGTGCTAGCCATTGGCCATGACAAATCTGAATCAAAAATAAATGCAAGGAAAAGGGATGCACGCACCCCATCATAACTTGAAAAGTAAGTTCCTTTGATTTCAGTGGAACTTAATTTGAAGGATTTGTATTAAGTTTAAGTAGTTTTATTTTGATTGCAGTCTTATAATCTTTCATTATCACATTGATGGATGCAATGAGATTGATGTTGCTGCAGTGGTATAAACTGAAGAAAATCTATGGGTTTAGCTTATGATGAATATTATAGTAACTAGATACAAAACATTTCAAATATGATTCCTAGAGAATAAATGCTGTGGGCCGTAGCCAGACGTAATACATAGTTATTCTGATTGGCATACTAATCTGAAGGAGAATTTGGGGGTGCACTTTCAAGTCAGTATACTCTGATCACAGCCTTTTCTGGAGTTATTGCTATGATTCTGAGGGACCTACTTCCCCCAACTGTTAGTATTTTAGCTATTCTTAGCTGCTTAAGCAAGGACTGTTAGGTTTTGTGTAAATCACATGTGTGCCTGAGAGAGTGTGAGAACGGAAGTTTATCTTATCTCTTCCGCCTAAGTGTTGCTTTGTATGTGTTAGTTTCACTTCTGCAGTGTCACAGTTCTGTACTCTTGTTCAGAGAACACAGACACGAATATGGAGTCTCTGTATATAGCTTGTAAAATAGTTTAGAACTACGGGTGTTTATCTCTTCTTGGCAAAATAAAAAAAATCCTTCCAGTAGCACCTTAGAGACCAGCCAAGTTTGCCATAGGTATGAGCTTTCGTGTGCATGCACACTTCTTCAGATACACTGAAACAGAAGTCACCAAACCCTTATGTATAGTCAGAGGGTGGGGAGGGGTATTACTCAGAAGGGTGGTGGGAATGGGTGATTGGCTGATAGGAGTGGTAAACCTGTTGATGACTGTTAACGTTGATACCTGTGGTATCAACTTTTCTTGGCTGCATGATGCTAGAAGACTTGTGTGCTCTTCTCAAGTGAGGAGGGTCGCAGATAGGCACTCTGGAGTGGAGGGTCATGCCATTCCAGAGGGGGCCTCCCGGGAGTCACTCCAAGTGGGTCTTGGAGTCCAGCGTCTCTGAGAGAGTGTCATCTCAATACCAACCACTGTGTTTTCTTTAGTGGCATGAAAGTGTCCATTTTTCTGCTTAGAGCTGCATTTGGAATTTTGCCATGAGTTTTCGCTACCTTCAGGACATATTTGAAATGTGAGCATCCAGTGTGTCCTGTTAATTGATTGTGCTTCAGATGTTATACAACGGCAGGAGAATGTGGAATGAGAGGGAATGCCTGTGGTTAGAAATGAAGTCATGTTTTTTGTGGAATTCCTTTGGGAGAAGAAAAAGACTAAAGAGTAAACCCTCCACAAATTCAGAGTGGAGTCCCTACAATGGCTGGGTGGCGCCTTGTACGCCGCCTCCTAGCAACTCCTGCAGCCAAGCTGCTGCCAAATGTATTGATCTGATTTCCTTCGGAGCACAGCAATGAAGCCAAGAGGAAGGTGTGTGATTGATAATAGCTGTGCCTCTCTGAGTACAAAAAGAAGCCTGGGGTGCATCAACCCAGCTTGGGTCGTGTCATTGGGTCCCCTTCTTCTGCTTTCCCACCAAAACCACTCTCCCAAAGCTGCTACTTGCATCAGTTCAATTTCATTTTTAAATTGAAACAAATCTCTCTCTCTCTCTCTCTCTCTCTCTCTCTCTCTCTCTCTTTCTCTCAAAATCTCTCCCCCCCCCCTCGTCTCCTTCTCTGTAATTTGACTGGAAAATGATGTACTATTTTTACTGTGAAGGATTAAACCAAACATACACACACAAATACAAGTAGCTATTTTTACAATGCAGTTCAATAAATCAATCAAAAAGGTTTTTTAGAAAACTGCCTGGGGCATCTTCTTTTACCATTCACACCGTAAACCCCATGAAGAAAGAAAGAAAGAAAGAGAAAAGAAAAGGAAGATAGATAGATAGATAGATAGATAGATAGATAGATAGATAGATAGATAGATAGATAGATTTCTGGAAATGCAGCAGAAAAAAACCCACCATAAGAACCAATTGTGCAGCTTTTATCATGTTTGGCATCCTTTGACAGCTGTTTTCGATGGGAGTGTGCACCAGGTCTGTTTGTACCCTGAACATTGAGGCAAAGTGGGATGTTCCAGAGTAACCCTTCATGTTACTGAGTCAGAACTCACTGTTGGTGTTATGTACTAGGCTTGGATCCTAGAACAATAGTCAGGTAGGATCGTAGAATGCAACAACTGATTGGCCTGCAGGAGAAGACCAGTCAGGCTCCAGGAGGGAAGCAGAATCAGCCAATCAGACGGGAGTCATTGCGTAAATAATGTATATAAAAGTCTGAGGTTTGGGGGGAAAGTCAATCATTGTTTTACAAGCTGCAATAAAGAGCATGAAATCGCCGCAGGACTCCGAGTATATTTCAGATAACAAGGTGTGTCAGGGGGTGTCCAGCCTTCCAAATAGCTCTGCTGCCACGGCTTCCTGATGACATTAAACACATGGCAAGTTACCTCCTGACCTTTTCTTTTCCAAGAAACAAACCCAAGCTGAGGAGATGCCCAGAGCTCAAGAGGGAAGGTGTAGAGAGATGGGCCTTATTTCATTTTCATGGATAAGTCTAGCTTTTCCTCACAGCTAATTATAGTCCCACTGCACTTGAATCACAGTGGTGACTTGGGGGGGGGGGGGTTGAAGTAAGTATTGTGGGTTTCCATCTCTTCTGAAGTTAGCTGTGAGAGCAGGGCATAAGTGGACCTAACAAAATAGTAAAAATCATAGCTCCTTTTTTTTTTGCTTCATTGAGGGGATTTCCAGGAATAGAGAGGGAGAGGTGGATGGAGGGGCAAATGTGACTTTGACCATTTTTAAAATTGCAAAGATAAAAATCACCTTATATAATAGCCCTTGGGTCTATTTGTCTGAACTCCTAGCAGGGTTCTTCACAGGGGAGTTTTCTCATGTCGCTAGCTTTGGAAACAATTCCCCACCACCACATACACAAAACCAAGGGAAGTAACATCAGTTCCATCTCAAAATGTCAAAGCCTGTCTTTCTTTCTGGAATGTGGCTGGCTTCAACCCCCTCAGAAGAGGTGACCATACCTGCAACTTTCTTCCAATTCCAGCAAAAAAATTAAAAATGTTTCTTTTTTAAACAAACAAACCCAACTACCCTGCATGAAAAACCATTGATGAAATTTGTCAGGCTTAATCCATGTTGGAGGCTCTCTCTTGCCTGAAAATTGCATTTTTCCTCACAGCTAATTATAGCCAGGCATTGATTGTTTGGTAAGACGCTTATTTTGTTGTTTAAATTTTCTTTAAAAATTGGGACTGCCAGGCTGGGAGACCAACAGTTAGTGGACCCAAAGTCAATGAAAAGCAAAACCAGTGAATTCTAATTGTGTCCTCATCTTCCTCCTTGCTGGGCTCTACAAGGACAATACAGAGATGAAGAAGGAGGAAGCAAACACGCAATGCCACCCTTTGGACTGAATGTAAGAAGGTAGACAGATGAGGAGGGCAGGCTGAAGTTGGTGGGGCAGTGCCCCATTCACCCTAATGGACCATTTTTTGTAGGGTTCGGAAACCTAGATCGCTTTAAAGCCACCTTCAGTCACTCTTTGGGGGGAGGGGAATAGGACCACAACCCTTGGCCCATAGCCATGAACATTGCTTGCCTGCCTAGCCCTACTCCCATGACAAACGCAAGGCAAAAGCAGAGGAACTAGCAGTCCTTACATAGTACAGCCAGCAACTTCAGACTTTCACATAATGTATGGAGGTTGTGGAAAGCTATGGATAAGGCTTAAGTCTTACAGCTACACAAGGCACATTTCACACATTTGTGAACAACAATAGGTTTTATTGTTCTCGCAGAAGGCTGATACCATCTCGACAACTTCACACTGTTCATCAGTGTTCACTGAAATGAGCAGGATTCTGCCACCACAGTACAGAATTCAATTGAATTCTTTGCCTTTCTAAGTGCTACTCACTCACTGTAAGTATTGCTTGAGACTTACAAGATCTTGTCATATGACATAATTTTCAATTTACAAGGAGAAGATTGAAACTTGGATACTTTTGTCAGCGAAGGCTCTTATGATTTCTACAGGCTTTTTCTTCCAAGATTGACTGCCTGGGAAGAGGTCCAGAAAATATCAATCTCTCTTTCCATTTGTACTTCAATTTCTTTTTTTTCTTGGCTGCCACAATTTCTCTTTCACATGCCTTTAGAAATACACTTATGTACCATTATTTTACAAGACCACTCTCCTGATAGCTATTTCCTCTCTCATATATATGTGGGGGGTGGGTGGGTGGGTCTGTAACCTTCAGATCGTACATCACATTCAACCCCTGCATTAGGGGTTCAGATGATTTATTATATACATGAGTCATGGTAGGGTGTTTACCAGTCTAAAGAAATTATAGTCAATTATCTATTCAAAAATAACTCCAATTGAATTCAATGGGACCTGCTCCCAGGTAGTTCAGATAAGATTGCAGGCCAAAACATTAAAAATCTGCATATTTTGAAGGAGGAAGAAAGCAATCATCCTGCAGTAAAAGTCAAACTAAGCTGATTAAGACGAAGGGAACACCTGCCCATCAACAAGAATAAGATTTCATTGTATATCAAAGGCATTCAGCTCTAAATGCTGTGTGTCCTGTGCCTAAAAAAGGTAAAAGTAAAGGACCCCTGACCGTTAACTCCAGTCGCGAATGACTCTGGGGTTGTGGTGCTCATCTTGCTTTACTGGCCAAGGGAGGCAACATTTGCCCACAGACAGTTTATCTGGGTCATGTGGCCAGCTTGACTAAGCTGCTTCTGGCGAAACCAGAGCAGTGCACGGAAAAAAAACGTTTACCTTCCCGCCAGCACCTATTTATCTACTTGAACTGCTAGGTTGGCAGGAGCTGGGACTGAACAATGGGAGCTCACCCCGTCGCAGGGATTCAAACCACCAACCTTCCAATCGGCAAGCCCTAGGCTCTGTGGTTTAGACCACAGCACCACGGCATCCCTGTCCTGTGTACATAGAATAACACAATTGTAGAGTTAGAATGGACCCTGAGGATCATCTAGTTCAACCCCCTGCAATGCAGGAATATCTAGCTGTTCCATATAGGAATCAAACCTGCAACCTTGGCATTATCAGCACCATGCTCTAACCAGCTGAGCTATCACGTAGTTGTAATCCTTGCAACAATCCTGTAAAGTAAGTTAGTCTTATCCCCCATATTGCGGGGAGACAGGATGACATCCTACTATTCTACTTTCTATAAACCTTTTTTTTCAATTTTCAAGTGAGTTCATTTTCTTCTTCACACAAAAAATCCAAAAGGGGTTCCCAATTAATATTATTGATAAAATGTCAACAATGGCTTTTTTTCTAATTAAATGTATCAGCTTTGCCTCCAGCGATTTCAGCAACTATGCCTCCATATCCAATAATGATTAATCTTTTCCTCTTTGCACATACAAGCGTCTTTCCGCTGTGATCATATATTATGTATCTATTGGTCTACACCCAGTCCTGTAATATAAACTCTTCAGTTTGTGTTTCTTACATTCTCCCCCCCCCCCAAAAAAAAGGGTCAGATATTTAATAGTTTTTCTTCTCTCAATTCCTTCAATGTCAGATTATTCCTCATTTCATTCATCTCTGATCTGGAGATGGATCAGCAAAAAGAAAGTAAAGTAAATGTTGCCCACCCCCTGGCAGGACTCTGGAGGTGGTACTAACTTTGTTCCTGCCCACCAACCATGATATGCAGTTCCTAGATCATTAAAATACTTGCTTGGGGAGAGGAATGAAACTCTTCAGCAGATATACGCATACCTGATTGACGAGAAGGAATTTAAAATGAGATCTGGCAAATCACTAAAATTAAACATTGCTCAGCGGGCCATATTTGTCTAAGTGTAAGTCTTCTCATATCTTGTCACACAGCTTTGTTTTTAATTGCAGAAACTAAGTTAATGAATAAGGAAAGATCTAATGACTACAGTACAAAAATGCTTTAGTTGAAAATAAAGATAAATTGCCTCTTGGGAAGCAACTATTCAAGGTTAAAAGAGTGGCAAGTAAGGTTTACTGAGGGATATTGATCAAATGCTGACTATAGAGGTATGGTTCTAAAAATGTGGATTTTCCTGGGAATATATATGTCATTGTAAGAGGAGCCACAAAAGCCTCTAGCTGTGAGCTGAGTAGCCCAAACTGAAGACTACAGGACATTACTGCTCCTTCCTTTGTGGTGTGATCTGGTGTGATCTGTTCGCCCTCGGGATTCTAACAAGATTGAATACTGAGTAGGCTATCTTTGGGCCATTTCACTATGTAATTGTTGCAAAACAGAGATGTGCATGATTTTCATACATGATGCTCTACGTCAGCGTACAAGATGTCTTGCAACATCCAGTAGGGATAAAGGTTGATAGCATCTCTAGGGTGGCTCTGCCGAGAGAGAGAGAGAGAGAGAGAGAGAGAGAGAGAGAGAGAGAGAGAGAGAGAGAGAGAGAGAGAGAGAGCATAATAAAAAAGACACACATTTGCAAAAAAGATATATGTGAAGATGATTTATACCGATGCAAATCAAGAAATAACCACAATCCAATTAGAAATACATCTCAACAAAGTGGAGGAGACTGCGGGCAGATGACCCAAGTGCCTGATCACAGGTACATAACTTCAAGGTCTCTACTTTCCATTCTCATGGTTATTTCCCTTTAAATGAGGCTTGCACACATTAGCAGCTTGAAAGACAGTGAGGCCATTTCCCCCCATAGCATTTTGAGAATTTTTTAAAGTTGCTGTTCACACCAGAGAGAGGGCAGGTATCCTTTCACCCCAATGGTCATTAGCTGATTTGTTTCCCTGCTTACTGAAGCTGTCATCTGCACATGTGCAACAGCTGCCCAAAGTGGACACACCTCAGTTTAACTGGATAGAAGCTGATTTGAAGGAAAGCATCAAACAGGAGCATTGCTCAAGAAGCCACAGGATACCTATGCATTGTGGCTAACGTCGTGTGTACTCAGCTTCAAACACCAGCAGTGGGAGCTCAAACGGAGAGAGCTGACAGCTCAGGGATTGTGCAAAATATGATATAAGGCCACCCTTAAAAAGCCATACTGTATATAGTAGGGCTCTTCTTGACTAACCTTTTTGGCACAATCCCCTGGCTACCACTTTCCCCTTTGCTCCACCCATTTTCTGATAAGGTCCTTTGGGAACTCTAGTGTTCAGGGAGTAATAGTGCAAAGCACATGTAATGTTCAGCTGGTATGTATTTTTGAAACAGAACAGCAATGGAGGCTGCAGTTTAACTGAGGGACTTGGGGAAGAACATGTTGTTTTTTTTAAAAGATAAATATTTCCCTCTGCTTTTGTTATCTTAATAAATAATTGTTGTACTGGGTGATTACAACTTATTCAAAATTGATTCATTGGTTTGTGTGTTACTTTGGCTGAAGAATTTAAATACTTTAAATGAATAGACTTGGAATGCACAGGAAAACCGTGCTACTGCAATTTGATGACCTTCTAAGTTCAGAAAGAGGGATCATTTCGTGTAAATGAATTTTTTGACCCATTGATTACTAAATGTATAAAATACATAATCTGAGAACAGTGAAGGGACTCCAGAATGTACCAAGTACATTACTCAAGGCCTATGCCTTTACTTTTTACAAAAAGATTCGAATTCCCTACTGTTTGATATGGATTAGTTGCCACCATGCAGCATTTTCTGTCTGATGAGGTTTCATCAGAAATCTTCACACTAAATGTAGCATAAATACTTTCAAGTCTCTGAAGAAAGCTAACAAAGATCATTCATCACTTACTATACTGTGCTTGAGAGTTATCAAAAATCAGTGGACATGCTATATTAAGCATCATGTGCTGACTTATTTAAAGGGCAATTATATTTTTATCCGCAGTATAACAATTGTATGATTCAGACTTCAGACGTGAAACAAATCCAATCAAATAAGCACCCATTTGGAAGCAATGGACAGTGAAGAGAGGGCGAGCGATAGAATATCAATACAAATACCTACTCACAAAGGGAGCTTTTATGGTGCAACCAAAGCAACCAACCAAGCAACGCTGGCCTTATCTTCTTCACATTCATCAGAAGCAGCTTTCAATATTTGCAGACATATTTGAAAATCAATATGGGATTCCACCCTTAAACTTCAGTCCTCTATTCATTCTCCCCTAAGGAGCTCTGTATTCCGAAGCGGGTTTCTGTCTTGCCAGATTGGAAATGTTTTCTGCAGATTGGATAAGAATGTGAACTTCAGAATATTCCTTCTGGTATATTCATAAAGCACAATAAAAAGAGTGCAAATTACAGCAAAAAAAGAGTTCAAGAGTTCAGCAAAATAATAATAATCGGGTGGAGCTCAGTCCCTCTCGCTACTTCTCGTTCCTTCAATTAGACTGTATTCCTTTGATGTTTGTATTTTATTTCACTACCCCTTGCTGTTTTATACTGGGGGGGGGAGCATTTTTACGCTATTATTTATTATTGTTTTAGTTGTGACATGTCTATGAATATTATCTTCTTGCTTATGATATGAAAGCTGACATCTCAATAATATTTGAAAAATAATAATAAAATACCCTTAAATACAGTATATTAAGGCAGTAGGTGGGGTGGGGAGATTCTGCTCAGTTAAAATTTTCTGTTATAGCGATATATCTGACCTGCTTGCTTTTCCTTTCACCAAGCCACTCAACCTGAGTGTGGTATGATTAAGTAATGGCCCTAATATAATTAGAGTGTGAAATAAAAATAAACAGCAACAGATGGTTGCCTTGTTGTTGCTTTAAAAAAATGTTGATATATTAACATGCTGTGAGCAGAAGTGGCTCGTTTTTATGAGTTTGAATCAAACTGTCTGCAAAACACACAGGAATATAAATTGTACATGTTTATTAATAAGAATGAGGAAAGATTTGAGTAATATTTTAAAACCACCTTCATTTCATTTTCTAAGGAATGATTTGGATGTCAGCTTCAGCTGAAATTAATGGGGCTGTTAAGGTTGCGATGACTCTATATTCGCAAAATTACATTTGCTAGGATAAGACCACCAGCTAAGCCAATACATAGTATAGATCAGCCTTCCTTAACCTTGAGTCCTCAAGTATTGTTAGAAAACAGTGTTCCTTGTTCTCTGACAATTGGCCGTGGTTGTTGAGGGTTATACTCCAACAACATCTGGGGACCCAAAGTTGGGGAGGGCTCATTTAGATAGTGAGATGCAACCAGACTCCCCACCACCTCCACCTCCCAGTGCTTTGTGCAGAGGTTTATTTATGGTGTCTGCAGAAGAGAAGCGCAACCCCCCACCAAAGAAATTATTTAGCGTTGGCTGAAGAATCAGTCAGATACATTAGTCAAAATACAGCGTTATGAATGCATTATTATACTGTGACACCAGATAGTGCTGTAGAGCTGAAACAGCAACTCAATGATATTTTCAATTGTGAGCTTTACAACTTTTTTTGCAGAGATTATTCAGAGCATGTTTTATAGCTGTATAGTTCTAGCCTAATTTCACTGGTTTGTCATGAAGAAAAAATTGGAAGTGGGAAGAAACTTGGGCTCCTTGGAGGAAAGCTAAAAGCTAATGTTTTATGGGTACATACCAATCCCTACACCCCACCTGCAATCCTTTATATGTTACCTGAGAGGAAGCCTCATCAAATACAGTGGGACTTTTCCTCTGAGCAAACATGAATAGGATTGGGCAGTGATGGGAAAGCTTCAAGAGCAGTGATTGGAGGGAGGGGGGAGGGGGAGGCAAGATAGCAAAGAAGAAGTAAGTGAAGAGACTCCTTTCTGGGGACCTAGCATCACCTCTCACTAGGCAGACAGGTGGGGAGAAGGGGCCTGCCCCATACACACCACAATCCCTCCCTCCGTCATCCACCCACCCAATGCTACTCAGGACAGTCCATCCCAACTTGCAGGGCCGTCTCAAGGCCCGGGCTGGGTGGCGCAAGGAGCCAGGGCGCCTGGCCACCAGGGGCGCAGAAGGGGCACCGAACGGTGTCTGGGAGCAGCACAGAGCCATTGAGCTTCCTCTCCTCTTCTTGCCCATGAAGCAGAATCAGCGAGACTCCTGCCTAGCATGGCACCATGCGCCTGCTGCCACTCTGCCTAGAGTGGCACCATGCGCCTGCTGCCACTCTAGGCAGGAGTCTCCCTGATTCTGCTTACGGCGCGCCTCTTGGTGGGCCACCCCTCAGGCATTGGCGCTGCCACCGCCTGCCCACCCGCTCACCCTGCTCTTTGCTTGGGGGCATGAGGAGGACGAGAGGCTGGGCGCTGCGTGGCACGTCTCCCCCCCCAGCAGAGAGGAGGAGGCGGAGGCACTCCAGAGGACGACCAGGCAGCTCGAGCCCCCCCAGCGACGCCTCCTTCTCCTTCTCCGCGTGCTGTGGGTGCGCTGGTAGTGAAGCCTCTCCGGAGGCCGTGCTCTGAAGCAGTGAGGCCTCCTGGCAAGGGGGAGGCGGCGAGTGCGGCGGGCCTGTTGCGGGATGTGGCAGCGGAGGACGAGGCAGCCGCCACCTCCGTCTCCCAAACACAATGGGGGAGTTGCCCTTGGCAACTCCAGGCCTCCTTACTTGAACTGCTGCTGCTGCCAAATTTGCTAGTCTTACGAACCCGGGGGCCGGAGCCTCCATTCTGCTGAGCAGCCGTCTGCTGCCCGCCCAGAGAGAAACATGGGGGTGGAGGTGGCTGATCTTGCCAAGGCGCAAGATCAGCTTAAGACGGCCCTGCCAACTTGTCCCATTTTTTGACCTGCTTCTTCTAACCCCTCCCACCCCACAAAAAAGATATGGTCTGACCTGTCACAGAGGAGGAGAGAAAATCCTGGGACCCCAGGGAAGGATCTGCTGCTTCCTCCACTACTGACCTTTCTGAATAGGGGTGATCTGAGCTGGCTATGTAGCATTTATTGCGAATTTGTGTGTGTCCCCCTAAGAGGAATTCCTGTGCCCTCAGCCCAAAACTCTGACTTCACACATTGGTGAGGACTTAGAGCAGCCAGGCTAGGCTAGCTCATTTCACAGAAATTGTTGTGCAGAGGGTCACATTTAGGCTTATAATGTTTCTCTTAGAGCATATGTACAAACTTTTTTTTTTAAAAAAAATGAAAGCTAAGGCTCAGTTGCATCTGCTGCTGGTATTGCAAATGGCAGCTGTCCCTTTCAGATTCCTTACCCTGGGCAATTGCCTCATTTGCCCTCCCATAAATATGTCTTTGGCTCTGTGTATGACATGATCAAGCTACATGGAGGCATAGCTAAACTGTGCACAGCTTATTGATAGTTCAATAGCTTTCTTTCAGGGGCACAATACTAAAGTCCATGTGCTTGAATGTACTACTTTCAACTGAAAATTATATCCCGGAGCAACTCTGAATATCATTTTGACTACTGTCATGGCTAGGAATGCATATAGGCTGACTTTGGCAACAAACAGCACTTCAGAAATAAGAAAAATAAAGAGGTGCCTGTAAACATCAATGACATCCTCACACCTTGTCAGCCAAAAACAAATATCTTGTGTTATCCACTTTCCTGTGTGTTCTCTTCCAAAGTAAACGAAGTGGCTAAAGGCCATCAATTAGCTATTTCCCTGCAGGCTTCTAAACCTCTATGGCACTTCATGATAACAGCATTAGGAAATGTCAAACAGAGACATGTCAAAAAAATACGACATTAATTACGTATAATCTGTGGGTTTTTATTTTAAAAAAATATGATGTGAATGAATGCAAATTACATTTGTGTCAAAGAATACTGTTCTTCAACAAAGAGCAAACACACAAATGGAGAGAATTTCTGTATCTGCGTCCACTTACAGTGGAATTCAAGGGGCATACACTGACCATGTTAAAGGTTAATTTCTCCCCCCAAAATGGGAGAGGCTCAGCATATGACAACAAACTAGAAACTCAGCAAGTAGTGCCAACCCCAGTAGATACCATTGATTCCCATAGTTTTCCATGTATAAGACGAGTTTTTTTCCTTTAAAAATTATGTTTAAAATTGGGGGTCGTCTTATAGATGGATAGTGCATAGGGGGGACGTGGGATTGGTTGCTGCTGCGACCTGGAGATTGTCAGCAGCTATTGGGCGTGTTATTGTTGGCTGCGGCAAGGGCTGGTGTTGATTGGCTGTCACTGTGGCAATTGGGCGGCTGATTGGTGACTCAGCAACTCTGGGCAATCTCCCCCCATTTTTCTTAATTTGGAGTCCTCCCAAATATGGGGCATCTTATACACGGGGGCATGTTATACATGCAAAAATACAGTATATCTGTCTTTATTCCCGTTAAAAAACATGCATTCATTCTTCTGAGTGTTTAACTAGTCAGTCAAATGAGAGGACCCCAGTTCAACTAGAATTCAATGTTGATTCCTTTTTTCTTCTTTCCCCCCCTTTTCATTAGGCCACTACACGATGATTTAGTATATATTACCTACCACAGGATTTTGCTATCATCTGGAGTGGGGGATTGTAATGGTTTATGAAAAGTTATTGCCACTGTTTCCAAAATTTGATTTCTGTTGAACTGAGAATGACTCATTTTAATGCATAAATTTTTATATGTAAATGCAAGATTTAAAATATAAATAAAGGAACTGCAGCATGATTCTGCTTGGAGGTGTAGATTTGTCAAAGTACATCCCAGCAAAAGCATTTTCATTTCTTTATCCTATTTTCATAGGATGAGGAAAGTCACATTTGACATTTCCCCATGATGTGGCTAGATTTTAAAGTACAAACTTAACAGCCAAACTCTGAAATATACATTACCTCCTAATAAATTACAGCAGACTTGAGATGCTGCAAATTTTTGCTGAGATGAAAACTGATTGTAGTAGGAATTTAAGAAAAAAATATTTCTGTGCACACAATTTCAGTTGTCCACATTCCATGTTCTCACTAGTTTATGCATAAAGGGTTTATTCAAAAGTTAGAGCAAAACACTGTGTAGTTCATTTCTTCACAATGCAACCCATTTCCTTTCAGCAAATCAATCCTGAAATATTATATTACAGCAATACAAATAATCTTTTGAACTGTTATTAGAAAAAGATGGGCTGTCTGATCTAATGCTTTATTTTTAAAAACAAGGGTGCATGAAGATTGTAAGGGGAAGGAAATGAAGACTGTGGCAATTTCCCTCAATAAAAATGGAAGCAAAGTAACATTTGGGGGTTGGGAGTGCTTTAAAACTTTGACACTCCCTGTCAGTTGAGGGTTCTGAGATTCTCTTGAGGGTGAAGCATTTGCTAATATCCAGCAGCAATGGAGGTGACATATCTAGTAGTAATAACCTGTGCCCATTTATCCCTCAACTAGAATATTGAAGTAATGATGAGGCATGGAAATTTATTTATACATACTTGACGATGGCCAAACTTTTGACATGCTTTCTGGCATGAAATTAGTGGCCCTAGATGGGATTGCACGTCTATGCTAGACTCATTCATCAGATTCAGTGGAGACCAGGTGAGGACTATGATGTGGATTCAGACTATGGTCTGAATTTCCCCTGCTGAATTGGGCAACTGTATCTGCTCTCGCCCGGCAGCATGGATAATTTAGTGGAAGCTGCATCACTGCACTCAAGTGAATGGAAAATTGACTTTGAAATTCTAGAAAAGCAGAGATCTGGATTTAAGGGAATTATCAGTGAGGTCAGTGGGCCCATGGCAGCAGCAACCATGGCAATTAGCAGCAGCAGCAGCAATCCACCAATCAGCACTGGGCATCCCCAGCAAGAATATGTGATGTGCTACTTAATTTCCTTGGAGTGACACTATGTTGGAGGAAGTTATGGGGATCCAATGTCATTTCAAAGCATTGTTTGTTAAAATTGTTTAAGAAAGCTGCCTGTGGTAGGCTGTGCTAGCATATTGGTGGCATCCTGGCATGTTCCCAAGAAAGGTGTTGTTCCTGGACCTGCTACAGATAACTGTATAGAGTTATCTGTATAGATTTGTATAGAGCCACTGTGGTTTAGTGCTAGTATGTTGTACATAGTAACCCCAGATTTAAATCATTCTTCAGCTCTAAAGCTAAGGGTTGCTTTGTGAAAACCACTGTCTCTCAGCCTAACCTACTTTGCGGCATTGCAGTAAGGCAAAATGCTCTTTGAAGGAAGAATGAAACACCAATGCAACATTAAAATGGAAAGAGAAAGAGAGAGATTAACTGTTCTTTTTTTCAAAGCATATCTGCTGCCATCTGTTGACTTTTTAGGTTCTTCTAATTTCACAAATAAAATAGATTATCATATGCTAGTCACGCAGTGTGCTCTCATAACGGATATTTTCCAATTAGCCATTAGGAATTGCAAACCATATGCTTCCCTTGGGTATTTAAAAGGTGCAGAAAAGACATAAAATCTAAGGAAGACTAGAATCTAAGACTATACTAAACTGCATAAGGAAAAATAATATTTCTAATTAAACTCAGTGAAGTGAGAAATTTTGCATTGTGCACTTGGGAATCCCGAGTTCTTTCAGAGTTTTTCAGTATGCCTTCATTTATTCTCTGCCCTTGCAACTGTTTGCTTGTTGCCTTGACTCTGTGCCAGGGGTTAAAGGTTCCAGCACTGTGTTCCTCTACAGAAGTACAGAACTGAGTGAACATCAGGCAAATATTTAATACAAAGAATGTGTGAACTGAACTGTGGGGCCTGTTATGCTGGTCCAAGGACCAGCGGCAGGAATTCCCCATTTGATTGACAGATATATGATGAGAATGGTGGGGAGGAAGCATAGGCTGTGCATGGGTGTGTCCTTGCCCCAGTGCCTCATCCTTTCCCACTTCACCTATGACCTTTCTGCATTGAGTGAGAACATTGAAAGGGGGCTTGCAAGCATATTCAGAGGAATGCACTTAGAAGCCTTAGCGCAGTCAGGAATCCTGCACCCACTTCGTACCCTCTTGCCTTCTTTTGAATGCTAGAACAGGGCTTTTGTCCTATTCGGAAGACCAGATGGAGGTCCAATGGGCAGACTTTCTGCTCTTACTCTAGGAACTCCTCCAGATTTCAGATTGATGTCTATTTCCCCCCAGAGTGATGAATACTGCCCACCATCCTCAACTCGCTCAGTAGATGCAAGTTCAGGAATGCAATGTTGGAAAAAGGCTACTACTTCTCATATCAAGTGTAACTAAAGATTCACTGGGAAATCAGGTCCTCCCTAAGAAGAAGGTACGTGTTGCAGTGTGACCTGGCAACCAGACCCTGTGTTGTGGGTGGGAACATTGGAGCGGCCACAACACCCTATTGGTGGTCCCTCGATCTGGGGTGCAATTGGGTTAAGCAGGACGCCAGTCAAAGCAATCAAGGGACCACTATTTAAGCTGATGCATGTGTCCCTGAGCTTCCTCTTTGGGGCTCAGTGCATCACAACACCCGCCCACCTCTCCTCATATTTAGGGCTTGCACTTGACCTTGATAGCTATGCCATCGTGTGTCGCCTGCCGTTGGGACAGGGGCACAGCAGGAATTTCCCCCACTTGGCTGATTGGATGGTGCCACTTGGGTTTCACCTGACACATAGCAAATCATCACAACTTGTAAGGTTGCGGATAGGCTCTGGTTCAGGTGGATAAGGGTGGCAGGATGCCTAGCCATCCCTATGCGTTGGGTATTCCTTTAAGAAGAAATCCACGGACACATGGTTGGTCTTCCTCGTGCGGGGTTGTGCCCTGAGCCTGAGTCCAGGGGACATCTGGGTGGAGGCCTAGCAGACCCCCCTGCTTGCCTCTGTCCCAGGTGTTCACCCATGGCTGACGTATGGTTGGTGCCCAGGTTCAGCGCTGCCTGCAACGGTGCAGGGAGTTAGTCGAACCAGAGCCTATGCAAACACACACTTGATTGTAATCAATAAAGTTGTGGCCTAAATTCTGCCAAAAACCAAACCAAAAATTTGAGTCTTGTCTGAATTTATTTCTGGGGGTGGTTAAAAGGTCTCCACACGCAATCGAACAATCTTGCAACTGCAATCTTGCTGCACTTCAAACTGGGGCTAATATGACTAGAGAAAACACAGGTTTGTTCTTCAAGTGTGTATCACATAACATCAATGCCTCCCTGGGGGCACTGCTAAATTTTTATGAGGGGGTAACTTGGTGCTTCATTTCATGTAATACTGATTTTGCGCATGGATGGCTGCCAAGAGATGTTTAAAAGCAATCTCTGAGAACATGACGGAGCATCTAGCTACTCTATTTTATACAATAGTAGTAAAGATGAGAAACCTGACTCATATAAGAAGTCCAATAAAATTAAACTGACATGCTTCTCCACCCCCCACCCCCTTGCAGTGTTTCTCCTCTTGCTGTTTGGCATTGCCTTCCTTGACAATTGGGATAAACTTGTATAATAAATTTTTCAGCTGCTTTGTGTTTTTCTTGAATCTTGGCACAACACACCTGAGGACAACATCCCCAAGACATTCACACCTTCAGCCAGCTACATATTGCTTGCAGAAATTCAATTCAACTCTTCTTTAAAGGCAGTCTTCCCTAACCTGGACATTTGGGGAAAAGATGGAAATAGAAACACCCGTGCTTCAAAATTCACACTTCTCCAAATTTTGCGGTGAAGTTTTCCAGTCAAGTAATGTTTACAAAAATACAGACACTAGGATTAGGTGAAGGTTTTATTTGCTTTTTAAGTGTAAACCATACTCTACTATCTTTTTATTTCTCTTAAATATCCTCCAAACATTTCACCCACACCATAGAATCCTTAAAATCTGCCTTATTTTTCACTTTATGTGAAAATCCATGCTAATGCCCATGTCTATTTTCTAAATTCTCCTGTAGTTATGATCACTTCTAGGTTATCGCCACTTTATCCCTGCCCCCTATTTTTCCCCAAAAGGGAAGCTATGGCAGTGCTGAATCCTGCCCCGCCCCCAAATTCTGGAAAATCTTACTTGAGCTCATTTTCTGACTGGCGATTTGATCAAAAACGTGAAATTTTGAAAATGAGAACAAGTGCATCTGTTAGTGTGATTCCAAATATATTTTTCATTCTCCGTCTTATACAATGGAGTTCTGTTTGATCTGTAGAATGTTGAATGGGCTGTGGTATTTGCTGAGACTGGGAACCTGATTATCTATGTTATCATAGAAAATGAGCTCATTAAATCTGAGATGTAATAATTCCACAACTCATCCTATGAAAGCTCACTGAGATAATGGGCAAAGGATTAATGTAATCATTTCCAAATGAATATATAAAGACTGGCATTTTGACGCAGTAAACAATAACATTTGCGAAAACAGGTACTTCATAATTACTAAAGTTATTTCCTTTTGGTTGCCTTTTAAAAAATGCTTTATGGAAACACGTCAGGAAAGGTGGATTTTAGTATATTGCCCATAACAAGCCTAAATGCCTAGGCCTGGTGCGTCTTCCTACTGTTCATAGCTACACAGACACCCCTACAGTGTTTATTTCCAGGAAAGTGTAACGTCATAGTGGAATAATTACATGAATTTTAATTGATTAATCATTTAGGCAATCAATTATCTGTGCAATCCTATGCACCTTGACTCAGAAGTTAGCCCCAATGCGTTCAACAGGACTTATTGCCAGATAAATTCAAGACTGCAGCCTAAATGTGCATACATACGCATATAAGGAAAAACAATGGCTTGGACTGAGAGTGGCCCAGAGCAAAACTCCATGAACTGGATGCTCCCACAGATGGGGAGGGAATTGTAACCCTCTTCCCCCTTCCTCCCGCTTGCAGCCCCTTGTACTCCCAAATGTGCTCTGGGTGGGCTGGTGATCCCTCCAAAACAGCATAAGATTGGTGGCTATAGGGTGATGAAGAAACTGGTGAAAATTTACCTCCTCCTTTCACACCTTGGACCTTTTCCTGATCCACCTCATTTCCTCAGGCGGGTCTCGGTTCAACCCAATAGCTTTCAAGTGGAAGGCTGCTTGCTTTGTTTTTAGATGATTAATTTAAGTGTTGTAACAGTATCATCTAATGCTGGGGTAGGAAATCTCAGGCCCAGGGGCCTAATGCAGCCTCTAGGCTTTTCTGTTTGCCCCGTGGAATTCTCCCCAGTCCAAATCCCTATTCCCAATCCATACTTTGGATTGGTTGTGGGGCAGTTTCCCATTTATCCCAGTAGACCATCCTTCACTGAAACCATAGACATTATCTGACCTGCTAGGTTTCCCTTTCACTCCCCCCCCCCAGGTTGTTTTTCATTTTCTCAACATGGAGCTTGCACTTAAAAAGAATCTGTTGGGGTTTTATGCCAGCATGAGAAAAATGTGTGTCAGTGGAGCTGCAATGGCATCTTTTTATTAGATCCCAATTAGGCGGCTACAATGACATTATTACACTTGCACACCATGTTTCTGAAATTCATCAGCATTAATATGCCACCTTTTTAGAATTTGTAGTCTGTGAGAATTTCCAGGAGGAATTAATAAAAAATAATAATCTATGCAAGCCTGGTGTAGGTGCAGGCTAAAAGATGTAAACAAAATGATAAATTTCTTACCTGTTCTTAAAATGGGCAATCTAGTCTTTATAATTTTCTTTGCTTATTTAGCTTTTAAACTTGAGCCAAGCTGCACATGTTTTGGACTTCATATGCATGCATGCATGGCAATTATTATATAATGGGAGAGAAATGGGTTGTTAAACAAGCAGAAACTGTGTGGTTTAAGCAGAATTGTGTGGTGTGCTTTTTCTGGGAAATAAAATGTCATTTCATTTCCTACTAGTATGGCACTGTTGTCACTTCCCCGTGGGTAGATTAGACATTGGCTCGATTACATTTTTTTTAAAGACCTTCTAGGTTGGCCAAGCATCATGCTTCTTTCCAATGTGACCAATTTCAATGCATTCCAACGGAAGAGAATAATTACAAATAATGTAATTATTTGCATAACATTTACAGACTGGAAAAAAAAACCACTACCAAATACCTCTTGTATTCACTTGCATGATTTCCGTTCCTGATCTCTGAACATGGAAAATGTGGCAATTCCTGCTCCCTTTTCAAATTTTGATTCAATTCTGCAACATCTCTTCTCAAAGGTCAGAGCATCTGCTTGGCATGAAGAAGGTCTAAGGTTCAGTCCCTAGGTAAGGCAGCTTTCCATGTTCCTCAGTTTGAAATGCATGGATCAACACACAGTAATGGACAGAAATACTGAACCCACTCCTTTTCTGTTCCTTCCTCGACATTGTGAGCACAGGAACATGGGACATCATTCTTCTCCTCTGAGACTTTCTTAATTTATGTGAGTAGCCCTTACATAGAAGGATCCCTGAAGAACTGGTTGTCTTTAGCACAATTATATAGGCATCATTGGGCTGTTAGACAACTACAAAAGTGCATGATGTGTTACAGCTAATTAAATGTTTCTGCAGTGAAGAACTGATTTACGTGAAGGATAGGCTACCTGTGGCCCTCCAAATATTGCTGGATTGCAACTCCCATCATCTCCGGCTATTGGGCTAGGGTTGATGGATATTAGAGTCCAATAATACTTGAAGGTCCCCAGATTCTTGACCCCGATTTCCACTGTTAGATGGTGTTGGAACAAAGATTGGAAGTAACTATAAAGATTAACCATCCAATATAATATGATTATATTGGGCTATCTCTGCTTGTTTACTTCCTTATGACTTCCATGACCTGAATAAGAAGGACTGGTTTGTACCCAATGGCAGCTTTGCACTAGAAAGAAGGAACATGTGCAAGGCAGGGTACCCAATTTTCATCAACCTTTTGCCTCACTGCTTTGAAAAGCAGAACACTATGGGACATTACACAATGGGCTGCAGCTGGTAAGGAAAATCAATGGGGAAAAGGTGTCTTGCACCTTGGATGAAGGAAGGGCTTTCTGCAAAAAGCCACTGTTGGATACAGCCCCCATATATCTGTGAATAATTACATTTCCTTCTGTCGGAAGAAGGAACCCAACAAGCTATTATTCAAAATTCTTATTTTCAAATCCAGATGGAGGAATAGGCTGCTTTAATTTTCAGGCTGTGGAACAGAATTAATTTTCAGTTCTTAGAATAGAAAAGCTGTTTCCAAATGTTTTGTGGCGGCTCCTATTAATTTCTATAAATTTCATGGAAGCCCGGTGTGTTCATGCAGGTTCCCAAATTTATCTTCACTTGCCAGGGAAAGTCTGGGAGCCAAAATGTACATGGTCTAGTTGTCATTGCCACTGAAGATACATGAGGCATAAATAATACATCTCTTTTAAGTCACAGGAAAGCTGTTGTAGTGACAGAATAGCGATGAAAATAATAGCTCTTAAAAGTACATTGAGAAAAATATGACATGCAAGACACAGTAAACACAGAGTCCATATGCAGCGCTCATGTTCCATTAGGCAAAGTGCTGGATTTTACCCCCTCCAAAAGTCTATTAATGTCTTAATGAAAATGGTGCTTTCTTTCCTGGAAAATATCGAACAACCCCTTTTATCAATGAGACAAGCCACAAACAAGAGATTTTTCATGGATAGGGAGCACAGAATATGTCTCCTTCCCATGACCTTGCCGTAGCATCATGGTTTTTCAGCGAAAGGATACCACAGGGTGGATTGTTTCCAAACGCAACAAAGCATCTTGTGGCAACTTAAAGTCTTAAGGATTTACTGTGAGGTAAACTTTTGTCCACATTGTCTGACTTGAAGCTTATGCTGCAATAAATCTATGAGTCTTGCTAAGGGAGAGCTTGCTTGTGTGGGGGAATGAGTGACTCCTCTTTGTGTGGGATACACTGCCCGCCACTGTTGGGTGAAAAGACTGTCAGAACAAGGAAGTTCTGACAAGACAATGGTATTTGGATGTCACAAGAGGGAGACAAGGGAGACATTTGCAGCACTTATAGCATCCTGCCCTTGCTTACTTGTGTGTGATGAGCTGAACTGGACCTCCAGTTGCTGTAGTAAAGCTGAGTATTTCAGATGTGTAAGTTCATAGGGAGGTTAAAATTTGGTCACCTTGTCACAGTGCAAAAATATACATGTCTACTCCAAAGTAAACCTGAGTTTAATGGAACATGCTCCTTAAGTTGCGGCTCTTCTATGGACATGAACCTCAGAGTAAATTCCATTAAACAGTGGATCTTTCCCTTGCCTTTGTATCATTAAACTCAAGAGGACATGAACTCTTCCTCTGAAGGTTCCCAGTATTTCCACTTCCTTGATCATTTACTCCCTGTCAGTGAGAACCAGGTCCAAGATAAATGATCCCCTTTTTGCTTCTTCCACCTTCTGGGAAATGAAATTGTCAGCGAGGCAAGGGATTTGTTGGGCCTTACATTCTTGGTAGAGTTTGGATTCCAATGGATATTGGGGTAGTTGAAGTCTCCCAGGACTACTATATATCTCCTTTTTGAATGTTTAGTAATCTGCTCTAGGAAGGCATCATCCAAGTTTAAAGTCTGGCTTGGAGGTCTAAGAGAGGCAGAGAGATTGATGGATTAGGTCTTTGGGGCCCTTATAGCTGTGTCCCACTCCCAGGATGATAGTTGTCCTACTGTTATAGAGAATGGGCATCTCGGGGAAGTTGGTCATCACTCTTTCAATGAGAAAGTTTGCTTCAGTTTATGAACGCTTCCGTTTAAGTACTCCGCGGACCGTCTGGAACAGATTAATCCACTTTCCATTACTTTCAATGTGAAAGTTCGCTTCAGTTTATGAACGCTTCAGTTTATGAACAGACTTCCGGAACCAATTGTGTTCATAAACTGAGGTACCACTGTACAGTATTATCAAATTTAGCCAATTTCTTTGGAGCACCTACAATATAACATCTTACAGATTGTCCCTCGGCCTTTACATTGAGTAGATATTTCATTTACAGCATTCCCTGAAGAAAAAAAAGCTTTCACTGTGACTCATTAATTGTGGAGGCTATTTATTTATTTATTTATTTACTGCCCTTCAGCTAACGATTACAGGATGGCTTACAACATATAAATCTATTTATTTATTTAAATTTGTATACCGCCTTTCATCCAAAGATCACAGGGTGGTTTAGAATATAAAAATACAAAATGAGAACACAAAATACATAATAAGAAAACAAAAACAAAAAACGCTCCCATAAACACATTTAAAAAGCCATATTTATTGAGGATAATAATATAACACTACTTAAAATGGTTTTCATTTCAGTGATATTTTTCATCTGTGAAAAATAAAAACCCAGAGGAAATTGAAACCAAGTTTATTCCTAGGACAATGTTTGTTCTTAGAAGATGCTCTTTGCGTGAACATATAATTCAAGAGTTCTATATCTCAAATGAATGGGACCTTAGAAGACTATAGGATTCTTGAAGAGATTGCTCAAGAATTCCACCCCAACGGCTGAATAGTTATTAAAGGAGAGTTGTGTTCTGCCTGTCCCTTAGAGTATAATAGAAACCTACTCTGTTCCTGGTAGCATGATACCTAGTAATAAAGCTACATTTCTTTTGACTGCAGCATGCAGCTCACCTCTCAAAGAAGTACAACTTCTATGTTCCAGTGAGTATCATGAGTACATTCAGCATTCATTTTATTCCACTTTAATTTAGAAAAGAAAACTTATGATTCCCCTGGTATGTCTCACTTTTCACATAAAGTATTATATTTCTGTGATTTATTGAGATATTAACATGGAAATGGTGATGTTAAACAATACTTTGAATAGCTCTAAAAGTGTAGTGGGAATCATGATTTCATAAGAAGAAAATTAGTTATGTAGGTAACATTATTGTATAATTTCCCATAGGGTCTCTACATCAGGCCAGATTTTATTATATTCTAAAACAAAGTTGCTTGCATTCATTTTCGATATAAAGTACTGTGGGATGCAGCAATATTGTAAGACACCTCACAGTACAAGCAAAGACATCTGTTAATGATACCATGAGTAGTTCTAAACTGTGGAGCTGAAATGGCTTTGCCAGCAAAGCAGGGCCTTCTAATTTATTTTTATAGCCAATGGATGCCTCATTTTTCATGGTTTGATAGTTCGCATTCAAATATACCAATAACGTCCAATGCAATCACGCCTACACAGCATGTTTTACTGTAGAACACAAGGCGGAATAGCTAACGGTCTGTTGGTGGGTAGTCATCTTTAGCAGCAGGTTGCTGCATGGTTATATATTGCTGGTCGCAAAAATAATTTGTGAAATGGAATGTATTATAGGAAGATACAGTATGTCTTCAACCATGGGCACATTTAATCTGATATTTGAGGGGTGAACCAAGTGGAGAAAAGACTAGAAATTTGGAACCTATTTCTTTTTAAAAAATTCCAAATATAATCAGTGATTCTTCCTCAAAATGTTTTGATATCCAAATGGACAGACATTCTGTAATGCTTTTTTCCAATAATGTGATGTTCATTGTGGATGCTTAATTTTAGAAGAGCCGGCACTGAAAACTGGAATAAACAAATCAGACCATTTCAGGATTTTTTAAATGTCTGTTGTTAGCTATTTGTGGGGTAGTTGATGGGTCAGGAAAAGTCATATGAACTTGCAGGGAACAATCTTCTAAATAATCTGGGCTTCAGGCAATCCTTATCCTCCTTCTGTTTCTGCTATAGAGAAAGGATGCTACTTAAGTCTACAATTATCTTCTCTGGAATATTAATTGTACAGCCCATAATGCATATTGCAATCAAGCACCATTTCCTCCTGAAGTTCTTTTCTGCCCTGTGTGTGTGTGTGTTCGTGTGTGTGTGTGTTTCAAAAACGCTTCTACATATGAATGGGCAGTGTTCATTCTGACTAAACTGTTTAGGAGCATTGAAAGGTACCAAAGAGTGGTTTACGACAATTGTACATAAAACAATTCAATAAAAACCAAATAAAATAGTGCAAATTAGTCATCAGCAAACTATGATGGAAAGATGTATTCATAATCTCCTGCATAAACCTGACACAATTTCAGCATGGATTTAAAGTTGAAACAGAAGGCACCTGCTGAAAACCTTCCCACTAATATATGCGTTTATATGCACATTTTACCCCGATGTTTGCATTATTTTGCACACATTACTTGGCTGGACAACTGCCCTGCAATATTCAGAGTGGTTTGAATTTTGGGTGATGGTTATAATGTTTGTCTTCATGGATTGTTTCAAAAAGTGTGTGTTCATTAAGGTCACCTTTTAATGCAAACTGAACTGAATTTGTTCACCACCCCTTCCAGCAACCTTCTAAGAGAACTTTTAAAATTATATTTAAAATAGGAGGGGAGGAAATCTAGGGCAGGATGCAAAAGACATAGGACTCCCTTTATCTAAGTTCCTGTTGCTTCAATGTTAGCCCCTTACTGAAGGAAATTTCCCTCGATTTCTGTGAAACCAATCCAAATACGTCCATAGACCTATAAAGGATGGTGTCCCCTGGGGTAGAAGGAAGCCAAGCTACCTCTGCAAAGCAGATGACAAAAAGTATGATAGCATTTAAATAATCAGATGCCAGCAAAGGCCCAAATAAAGTAAGAAAGCAGGAGAATGGGGGCAGCTGATGAGGTGCCATGGGATGAATCTGATTCAGTTTGTATTTAAAGCAAACTGACCTGATTTGTACTTTCTAAAATAATATGCAAACGGAAACACAGCCTTCCTTTGAAATTCACACTTCCTTCACATCTGCAGTGCAGTTTTCCAGGCAAGTAATGTGTACAAAAATACATGTACTGAGGTAAAGCATGCATAAGATTGCATATATTAGTGAAAACAACCTACAAAATACATGGCACTGGGGGGGTATATATTTGGCTCAATCTCTCTCTCTCTCTCTCTCTCTCTCTCTCTCTCTCTCTCTCTCTCTCTCTCTCTCTCTCACACACACACACACACACACACACTCTATATATATATGGAGAAATTTGCACTAAAAGGCTGCTGAATTTTCATGAAGACTATATGATGCGGAAACACGGAGAACTAAATTTAAGATTGAAAAACCAAACTTGACACATTCACCCATTGCTAGTGGTGTCTTCCAGAAGGTATGAACTACCACTCCCATCCTCCAGCCAGCATGCCCCAATGAACAGGGATGCTGGGAGATATGGTCCAAAACATCTAGAGGGCATCTCACGGACTATCCCTGCAGGAGAGATACCTAAGTTCCACTGAAATAATGGTAAATTAGGTATTTACTAGAATTGTTAAAACTAGGGCAAATCACGTGTCAGTTGCTTCACACAAATGACTTCTAATGTAAGAAAGAATCCAAACAGTTTGCCATCTTGGTGGCAATGATACAGTAATTGTAGTGTTGCCAAGTCTAACTATCTCTACTGGTTGTCAACTGCATTGTCAATTGGTTACACAAGATTGTATTCTAACACAAGAGGGGCCATGAGACTCAAAAGAAGTCCTCCTTATTTCGACTCAGGTCAGCATAGAGAAAGAAAATCATTCCTAGATTCAGTAGTACTGAAAGACGAAGCTTCGATTTTTCCCGCTAAACTGGAGCACCATATAAATTGGTCCTTTTGTATTTCCAGTGAGATACACTGAAAATGTCAAAGCTCAGTGGGTTTCAAGTACAGTGGTTTAGATAAATGTAGTATGTTTTTACAACCATAAATATAAACTAGTTGAACTCATTCCATGAGCAGTTCTACTTCAATTCAGAATGTGAGACATACAAAACTACGGAAACATGCTTACATGTAAGTAAATTCTATTAAGCTGAATTAGCTTGCTGTCGGGTATGAGAGTAGAACATGAAAGGAATCTAAATAAACAGTAAGGCTGCAATCCTGTGCCACCTTACCTGGGAGCAAGCCCCATTTAACTTATTTATTTGCTTCAAAGTAATAGTGCAGAAAGGGAAGGTGCATCCCATTTCACTGCTTGAGGCGAAATGGGAAGAGCTGCCATAACTGCTGCTACCAGCACTGTTTTGCCGCCCTCCCTACTGCCTCCACTGCTGGCTGAGAAGTGGCACCAGCATAGGCACCAATTTTGGGCAAGATCTCCACAAGATCTCCTGTGATTTTTGGCCAGCTCAGAGGCTTCTGCTGCCTGAGCCTGCCTCACTCAGTCTGTCTAATGGCAGAGCCGGCTCCACATGCACTAAAGTATTGTAAATTTTCAAATTGCAACTCAAGCCCAAACTGTTAGAGTGACATTGCATCCAGAAATATCTTTAGAAAGTAAAAATATCTCCCTATTGTTGTGTCTTATGTATATCACATGCTTTGGGGACTTTTGTTCTCTGCATGGTGAGTCCATGATTGTACAAGGACAGAAGGCAAATTTCAACAATCCCAACTTGCAATATTCAAAGACTCATAGGTAAAGGTAAAGGTACCCCTGACAGTTAAGTCCAGTCGCGAACGACTCTGGGGTTGCGGCGCTCATCTCGCTTTACAGGCCAAGGGAGCCGGCGTACAGCTTCCGGGTCATGTGGCCAGCATGACTAAGCCGCTTCTGGCGAAGCGAGAGCAGCGCACAGGAACACCGTTTACCTTCCCACCGGAGCGGTACCTATTTATCTTCTTGCACTTCGTGCTTTCGAACTGCTAGGTGGGCAGGAGCTAGGACCGAGCAATGGGAGCTCACCCTGTTGCGGGGCCTCGAACCGCCGACCTTCCGATCGGCAAGTCCAAGCGGCACAGTGGTTTAAACCACAGTGCCACCTGCGTCTCCCAAAGGCTTATAGTAAACTGTAATTTTCAGGCACTGATGTTCTCAAGGCATGCAGCAAGTACATCAATAATCAAACCAGGAAGTGCACAAGGAGAGCTGCTTGGGCGGGAGAATGTTGTGATTTATTTATTTATTTTAACTATTTGTTTATTACTTAATAGTAAACACTTAATACAAAATAACCTCTCCCCATACCCCAGACATTAATGTCTCCTTTTTATAGAATCTGCTTCTTGCTCTTCCAACTTAGTGTAAAATCTTCAGACCAGTAACATGAAGCTGTTATGTGGACATTCCCTTAAAGTTATCTGGGACTCCCACCCCCCCTAACCTTTTTACTGTAGCTCAACTGAATCCATCTTTTAATTGAAATGCTAGATGCACCACTATACATTTGATAGATTTGCCTCTCCTTATGTCCTCAAATTGCAATATAGTCATGAAAACAAGTAGAACCTAAATGCAGTGGCGGTTGTTGATCTCCTCTCAGCAATTGTTGAAGAATTAATTATTATTTCTCTCCTTTGAATAGGGTACATTTCAATTTCATTACATGCAAAGGTGATTTAGAAAAGATTTCACCAAGTGCTAAATCATTCATAGGACACTACTCAGGCTTACAGGTAGCTAGCCGAATTTTGAATGTTTGAGCTGATCAAGTCCTCTAATATTAATTGCAGCTTAATACTGAAGATGATTAATTCCACTTCACTGTGATATTACTTATTAATGTGTGATTTATAGTAATGCAAGGAAAATTCATTTTATGGGTTTGTGCGTCTGAAAAATAAGGTGACAAGAAAACAAGAAGTGTGATGTTATTTTTAATCTTGGTATAGATCATGTGATGGTTTTTTTTTATAGAAAAACCTGGTTGGTGAAAAAGAACAGAGTTGGGGACCAGGGGCTGTAGTTCAATGGAGGCAAGGTGAAAGGCCTTTCATACTGGAAATCTGAAGTCCAGTCCCTAATATTTCCTAGACCAGGGATGGGGACCCAGTAGCCCTTCAGATGTTCTGCTTCAACTGCCATAATCCTTAATCATTGTCCATGCTGACTGGAGCTGATGGAGTCCAACAACATCCAGAAGGCCATAGGTTCTCCACGCCTTGCTTAAGTGATAGGAAAGATCCCACAATAACAACCATTACTTCCTGCTCATCTTTTGCTTCTCCTTCATTATGGATATCAGATGGTGTAGGTTTATTCCAAGTAAAATTTCTCTCCAGGTGACTTGGTAGGTAAGTTTTGCTGATAACGTGTCTCTGTCTGATCACACTGATCACCAGGAACATGGCTAACTGCACTGTACATTTTTGTCTCGCTTGAATCATTGCTATCTGCTTGGTCCCATTGCACCATTATATAGTACATATACTCTTGGACTATGGGGCTCTCTGACTTAGACCATGTGTATAAACCAACACAAGGGTGGAATTCGGTGCTCTGTAAGATGAGATTGAATTAAATGATCTTTTAGTCCTGTACAACTCTGGGATTCATTGATTTAATGTAGGTGAAACTAATCTGTAGTATAAGGTGCATCATTTTTAATGATTATGTGGTGGGTGGGATGTAAACAAAACACTAAGTTGGTGTTTTTTCTTTAAGTGTTAGAATCATAGAGTTGAAAAAACCCACAAGGGTCATTTAGTCCATCCCCCCATCCCTGGGTGGGCTTGAACCACCAACCTTCTGGTTAACAGCCAGAAGCACTGACACATTGCTCTACCTGATGTATATCTTCATATTTTAAAAGATGGTTGTAGTATGATGGTGAAGGGGTCTTTTCTCAGCAAGCCTGCCTCTTTTTCTCCTTATGTTATGCATGCAATATATTCATTCAGTAATAAACCCAGTGACTAATAATGATAAATTACAAGTGTCTGAACTGATCTTTGTCAAACAAAAAGAGCTGTAGGGCATGCTTAATTCTGTGAACCACCCCCTAGACTTCCCCTTGGTAACAATCACTTTTCCCTATTCTACAGCAGTCTATCAAAAGTAATTTGTAAATGAAATCACTATCACAGCCTGCCAGGTAAGTCAGAGCCAGAATAGGTCCTTGACCACGGTGTACTATTTGAGCCATCACTACTGAATTCTGTTGGCATTGAACTGTCATTTTACTTTATTTCTAACAATTACATCAGAAAATGTAATTAGCACTGAATAGTTCTATTGGGGGGGGGGAGATGTTGAGGCTAGTATTGATCAGACCTAGTTAGTGCCTACTGACTGTACTCCGTTGAAACCAAGTGGACAGATTAGCCTGTGTTTGCTGGCAAGTAAACTGCTGCACCAGTCAAAATGTGATCAATCCACCAATCTACAGTGACAGAATAATACATTAGAACAGATTGATCTCTCAGTGGCACTGAATCAAGTTAACTGCTTCCTCACACTTTTGTGGGTCTGCTTTACAAAGCCAAATATTCTCCAGTCCATCTCCAGTGCTTGTTCAGAATGCCATGCATGGTTTTTCGTTTTGATATCTTCTCCCTTAGTATTGGGTTTGCGATCATTTTGCATTTTTTACCGGTACCTTCACCTATGCTCTCATGTGATATGAAGAACAGTTGGTAGAAATCCAAATCTTTCTGATTAATCTAGAATTGCTGGCAAATTTAAGGGAAGCTCTCTTTTTTGGTATGCACTTTAATTTCCACTTAATGGAACTTAGAATGGTTCCCTCCAGCATTGCTAAACTCATTGTCTGTAAAAACCACCACTTTCCCCCTCTGTGTCCCTGTTTTACTCGAACTTCTGCCATTGTCTTAAGTCACCACTTTCCTCCTCAGTGGGGAATTATCACACTAGAGCAGGCATCCCCAAACTGCAGCTCTCCAGATGTTTTGGCCTACAACTCCCATGATCCCTAGCTAACAGGACCAGTGGTCGGGGAAGATGGGAATTGTAGTCCAAAACATCTGGAGGGCCGAAGTTTGGGGATGCCAGCACTAGAGAGACCCTTCTCCCCCCTCAGGTCCTTAACAACATAAATATGTGCCATACTTTTTATTCCTGTCCCCTCTTCCTTCCTCTGCCTTTAACACCTTAGGAAACAGCCAATGAAAACAGTGTGATGATGAACTTGTTGTTGTTTAGTCGTTTCCGACTCTTCATGACCCCATGGACCAAAGCACACCAGGCACTCCTGTCTTCCACTGCCTCCATTCTTTCCTTAAGAATGGATGTTGATGAACTAATATAGTGTAGAGAATTGATGCTTTTGAATTATGCTGCTGGAGGAGATTCTTGAGAGTCCTATGGACTGCAAGAAGATCAAACCTTTCCATTCTTAAGAAAATCAGCCCTGAGTGCTCACTGGAAGGACAGATCCTAAAGCTGAGGCTCCAATACTTTAGCCACCTCATGAGAAGAGAAGACTCGCTGGAAAAGACCATGATGTTGGGAAAGATTGAGGGCACAAGGAGAAGGGGACGACAGAGGACGAGATGGTTGGACAGTGTTCTTGAAGCTACCAATATGAGTCTGACCAAACTGCGGGAGGCAGTGGAAGACAGGAGTGCCTGGCGTCCATGGGGTCATGAAGAGTCAGACACGACTAAACGTCTAAACAACAAATAGTATAGAGAGGTATATCCTGGTTGTGTCCCAACAATGCTTTCAGGCAGGGCCGGCCCACCCATGAGGCAAGGTAAAGCAACCACCTCAGGCAGCAGTACCTAAGCAATGCATCACCAACTGCTGCTGCTGCAATGTGCTCCTTGGAGGCCGGATCTGCCCCCCACAATGCTGCCTCCACAGTGACCTCTCAGTGAAGAAGAGGTGCTGCTGGTCTCCTCCACCTACCCATAATACTCTTTCCCAATGTAGATCTCCTTGTTCTTGATGTTAATGTTTTGTTTCTGCTGTAACTATTTATTTGTGCTTTTATCTCATGTTTTTATCTCGTGTACCACCCTATGATCTTTTGATGACAGGTCGTATAAAAACCATACTACTAATGCTACTACAACCACTACTAATAATTCTTCCCTGGCCTAGAGGTGAGGGAGAGCACCATTTTGTGGTTCACCTCAGCTGCCCGCAACATTTTGCTTCCTGAGCCAAAAGACTAGATGGTATCTCCGCCCATTCGGTGTACAAAAGTTAACCAGATAGGCTGTTGGACCTTAATTCACTGCTGGTGATGGGGTGATCATCTCACTCTGACTAATGATAAAACAGCATAGCTCCAGTAAAAGGGTCAAGCCTGGTGGCTGGATAATACATTCAGGCCCTTCCCACATTGTTCAATACCAGTGACTATAATGTGTGCT